>NC_134484.1:165701790-166001790 GCF_040206685.1 Ascaphus truei | reverse complement strand
GTGGATCCAGGCTTGTTGACCAGAAGGTTTTGCCTGGCAAGAGTGGGGAACCCAAAGCCCCACACTGCAGAGAAACCTGTTAAGGGATAGGGCAAAAGACTTACTGGGAGCAGCAGGACTTCACCACCTGCATCTTAAATGCCTGGAGAATTCGGGAACGCCGGACCAGAAAACACAGATAATACATTATATATTGTTCCCTTATATTGTTTCATATGTTTTGGGTTTGGAAACCAGCTTAGCTGGCATCCCAGTTCGAAAGGGCCGGAGTAATATTTATTCAGTCTACTAACGTGGAGTACGTGTTTGTTTAATGATTTTGTGTTTTGCCTTAAAGGGGCAGTAATCCAAAGTTTTAGTTGTTTTCTGGAGAATAAAACCACTCAAATATTATGGTTTACCCAGAAATGCATGTGTGGACTCTTGTCTGACCTCGCCTACAGGCCTCTCCAATCACACGGAGCTTTGTGGATCTGCCCATATATTTTGTGTGTGAGCTACAGTGCAGTTAAAAAGGTACAAAAAAAAACCTAGAAGCTCCCTAAGAAATGCTGAAATTTTTTAAAAATAGTACAAAAAAACCCATATTCTGTACATGCTTCCCAAGCTTATTATTGCAGCAAAGGTTATAACCACCATCCTCGTAGGGGAAGCTATTGCTCAATGACTAGTACAATTACCTTGGGTGTGCTATGACCTGACCATTAAATAGGGATGGCATGGGTGAACTTAAACTAAGCAGAGGGGGCAAATACCTCCCAATAAATTTACAAAACCCCATCCCACAGCATTACTGTATATTTTGAAATATTTAATTGTGACAACATACAAACCTTCCTGTACATGTATATTATGGGAGCATTGCAAATTTAGCCAAAAATATAAACTTCATATGCTGAACAATAAATATATCACAGAATCTTTTGTATTATAAAGTGCGTCATTAGAAATGTTGTTGGAGCTGATGTATTATTGTACTAAAATCTTGTACCAGCAACTTTGGATTTATAGCAAATTCCCCTGGTTACAGTACAGTGGGTAATGCACACTATGAACCCATAAAAAACATTTACTGATGTTTATATTTATTGTTGTGCTATGTTTATATTGGCTTTTATGTCTGACTATACAATGAATCATGTTTATTTAAGTAATAGGCAATAAAACTGGTTGATATTGCTGCTGTCTGTTTTCTTATTCCAATATACTAAACTATATAATGTGTGATGCTTCTGGAATAACTGCATTTAAAATGTGGTGTAATGTTTTACAAAAAGTATGTTGTAAAGGCAGCACTGAATAAAAGCAAAATATGGCTTGTAAAACATTCTAGTGGTGCGCTGGAATAATGGAGGATCCTAACCCTCCTACACAATAATCTAGGAAAAGGAGGGGTGGGGGAGATTTCCAGCACTCAAAATAAATGACAGTACAACAATGGGTTTATGCCAAAGAATAAGGAAAAATATTGTACATCAAAAAAATAGAGATGCCTTACAGCTTGGGCATTGTAAACAACACTAGACTGTGTATATACAAAGTGTCACAATGGTTAGCAGTGAGAGGGATGGGGTGAGGTGGGGAAGGAAACACACAAGATGGGGGAGGGAAGGGAGGGAAAGAGTGAGGAAAGGACAAAGGATATATATATATATATATATATATATATATATATATACACATATATATATATATATATATATATATATATATAAGACAACAGAAAGCACGAGTAATCTGTAGGATGAGGGGGGCAACGATTCGGGTGGAATGCCCCTCCTTCAGGACCATTTCAGCAGACCCAAGGGGCCTGTGGTACTTCCCTTATACCCCACCTACTACTGATCCCTCTTTTGGAGTAAAAATACGAATTGGGTAGTGTCAGCCAGAAAACACTGAAGTCAGCAATAAACTGAACCAAGGACAACTTTGAATTAACAGCATCTCTATTGTCACCTGCTGGGAGCAAAAACCAAACAATTGCCAAACAGAAGACTGTCCAAGAAGCAAAATAATCACTATGTTTTATACACACCTCAATCTTACGAGAACAGCTCAGCCACAAGTACTGATCAGTCTGTACACTATTCACAGTATCTGCCAGAAACCAAGGACAGATCATTGTAAAAAACAGAATACAGGTCTTTACTGTGGTGTAATAGGACAGAGAAAACCCGGGCTCTCCCTCCGAAGAAAATATTAAATGGGGTGAATATAATAAATGGTTTCCAACCTTGAAACGTTATACAAGGGTCCCCTCAGTGTCATCGTCTCTCTTATGGCTCTGACCCCAATAGGATCTATCCAGGATCCTTGTTAGTACAGGGATAATGAAAGAAAGGGGGAGCACAGGTAGAGGGATAATATTGTAATGTATAATATTGTAATGTATAAAACCTCTAATAAAAGGTGTGGGAGTAATAAAAAAAGGAAACCAAATAACGTTACGTGTCTCTGAAACTGTGGGTCTTTGTTTTGCCACTAGCCCAGAAGCTGTCTTATACTACACAGTGTGTCCTTTGTACTACAGACCTGATTTATTTTTTTTACACAAGATTTCACATTTTTTGCTGCTTTACAAGAATATATTTGTTGGACATTCAGAAGAAAAGTATTTATGATAAGAAAAATCAACTCATTCTTCAAGGTCATATTTCAACATGTCTATGAATAGAATAGACCTGCATGATCACAAGTTATCAGAATTGTACTATTGCTATGTAACGCTGGTTCCCCCACCCTCTGGGAGATTTTGCCATTACATGGTGCATGATGCTGATTACAAGCTGGTCCACAGGATGCAGAGTTGTTCACGGTGGTAATGGGGATGTCTGGACAGGTTACATTACTGGTCTGTATCTCTATTGATACAGTGCCTCCCTCTGCTGCAGGCTCCAGGGATGTGGAGACAATCCCTGCAGGATAACTTACTTCCACTCCCTCAGATAGATTGCACACCAAGGAAGGAGTATAATTGAATACAGGAACACTATTGCCTCTGTACAGCATAACAAGGAAAGAGAGAAAAAAAACGGAGCACTACATCCAGTGCTAGTCAGCCAAAAAGCGTTTGTTCTATCTCTGTACAGCATAGCCTGGCTACAGAATACACTTCTTGGGCTTCACCTTCTGATGGTCCCTGGACATCCCCCCAAGGTCAAGGGCACCTGAGGCAGTCCTTGCTCTACCCTGACTCCCTAAGAGTCAGGGGAAAGATAGCACTCCTCACTCCCCAAAGGGAAGGGGATAGTAGGTGTCAGATCCCAGCACACCTCTGTGTGACTACCTGTCTCTTTCAAGGGAAGAGACACTGATTAAATTTCGGTGTGCAGCCCCTTAAGTACAGAGAGGGAAGGTCCAAGGTCTGAGTCCATGTTTGGACAGAACGCAGGCCTTAGCCCACATCCTCCCCCATCACTCAAGGAAGCTGCTTACTGTGGGGAAAACCCAGGATTGGTCCTGACACTGCCTGCACTGTTACCAGGGCTTGCATGTCAGGCAGGGCAAACTGGTGGCCAAAACCAGGCATGGCTTCAACTAAATCATTTTTTACCACAAAAGATATTTAATTTGAAGCTAATGTACAATATATGAAATGTGTCAAAACATACCTTTAATCACATATATTATATCACAATAAAAACATCAAGTTGTAGTTGAACAGCTGACTGAGGGAACAGTAACAGAAAGTCAAGATAAATGGAATAATCTCTAAAAACAAAGGATGACATTAAGTTTTGCACTTGTGTTAGTCACCTTCAGTGACTTTACAAATATTAGTTGAGGGTTGAAAGCTAAACCATATGCATGTCCATTATTACTGTAGGTGTATCTAACTAGCCTGCTTTTCATACTTAGGTAAATCACTTATGCAAGGGGTGCAAAATAAAAGCAAAGTACCTTATTACATTGACGGTAACAGGAATATTTTTAAATTTAATTTATTGGTGTCACTTTAACTACCAGACAGACTTTTTTTTAAATGATACTGTACATATTCCTATCTCTGATATTACTGTCTGTTCTTTTAATCCCCTACACTTTTGTGGGTGTTGCTGTTCTCCAGCAGTGACAGATTTTGGATTATTAACACTGTCAATGTTCATGCTGTCAAACTATCATTTTCTTGCAAGTCCCATAATGGATTTGTTACAGAAAAGAACAATGATATACAGCACACACTGGAAAGCGAATTTTTGCAGGGACAACGGATTACGGAGGACCCAATACCTCCTATGGTAAAACTGCTATACCGTCCTCCTGGAACTCCCGTCTCACCGCCGATGGATGGCGTCTGACGTCACTTCCGATCAACGGGTGACGACATCAGGTTGGGAGTGAAGAAGAAGGATAGCGGTGGATCAACAGCAAACTCAGATGTCTTCACTTCGTGGGCAGCTGCAGCAGACTGACTAAACAAGCTCTACGCGTTTCGTTGTACTTAGACAACTTACTCAGGAGAAGATTAACATCCCTTGTGGGTGGGCCAATATACAATATAAATAACACAAAGCCCAGCACACACTGTCTATAGATAATAGAACAAATGAAAAGGGATAATGCCAAGAAGAAATTAAATGACATTTAATATGTAACACAAACCACCAGTATAAGAACAACATCCACTACATCAAAAATTGATAACATGCAATAATAAAAACCATATAACAGGCAACAGCAGAGGGAATAATGGAGGGGGGAGAGGGCGGTGAATAAGGTACAAATACAATAAGGTCAAGACAACACATAGGTGGGTACAAACAATGGGGAAGCAGCAGGGGGGCAACGTTTCGGGGAACACACCTTTGTCAGGCCCATTCCCCTTCTCTCCAATGGAACATAGGGGTACTTCCCTGTCCCCCAGACCCACAATAAAAACGTCAAGTCACACAAAGAGACTGAATAACCCCCACACAAACAGTTCAATAGGGTATTAGTGAACAACCAAAATAGTGAGTATATAGCAAAGTCAGAAGGGGCAGGATAAATGATGTGAGGCAAAAATGCAAACCACAAGCAGTCTAGTGAAACTCAGCAATCCTGCTCCTGTCAGAAGCTGTGGGCGTCTGTGTGAAGCTGTGTCTGCCATGATGGTATTAAAGGGGGATGACGTCATCCATCAGCGTCGCGGGTGCAATCCCGACATGGAAATCAGCTGTGGGCTCTCTACAGAACCCGTGATGTCATCCTCTCTTCAGGAGGATTCCAAAAATCACTCCGGTGCGTGCACGCATGCGCACTGCGTGCCAACATGAAAAAATCAATACAAACAAAAACGGAAAGTCCTGCGCATGCGCAGTAGGCTGGAGAGACGCAGCACAGTGTTGTAGTGTTTGTATATGGCTCCAAATAAGTAGTAGATCCTCTCCAAGTCCAGGAATGCATACAGTATGTAAAGGAGTGTCAGAGCGATGTCAACACTGAAGGCAGGCTGCAAGGGGCAGGTCACACAGACAGCACCAGGGGAGGGTCACTATTGCTCCCCCCAAAAGGAGGCAAATGCCAATTACCTATAAATAAATATAATAAAGCACAACAACAAGAACATAATTAATGTGTATATATATAATGTGATGAGATAAGCATGCATATAAGGAATACCTAAATCAAATCAGTAGAAACCAAGTAATTCTAATAATATTGTACATGGTAGTAAATGCTAATGATAAGTCAAATAAAAGCGAGCTGGAAACAAATCAGACGTAGACCAGCACATATCCGGATTGGAGAACCATACTATTAGGAGGGCCAGGTTAGAGGTGAAGGAGACTCACCCCTCACATAAAGGATGGATCACTCGGCATCAGCACCAGGACGCAAAGCCCAACAGTGTAATCACATACCTCAGAGTGTAGAGCAATAGAGTAGGACAAGCACCAGACCGTATCGGAGATAATATGGAGATCGTAATAAACGCACATTTACCACACAGAGGGCAAGTACCTGGGCAAAGGCTGTCTACAGATAGCAGCCCATATTGAGATCCTTGTTCATGCCCAACGGAGTCAAGGTACAGAGAGTGCGAATCCATCTAGATTCCTTCTTGAACAGTGATTTCTGTAGGTTGCCACCACATCGGCCAAATATCATCCCGTCAATAATCTGGTACCTCAATTTACTCACGTTGTGCCCAGCCTGTGTGAAATGATGTGCTACCGGAGCATCCGGGTCACATCTGCGTATGGCCGCTTTGTGCTGTCCAATCCTATCCTTTATTTTCTGGGTGGTCTCCCCCACAAAACCTTGAATTACGTGCCACCACACACCACTCCATCCCAACTCTGATTGGCTAAAGTAGACCATGTGACAGAGGCTTTGCTTCAGCCAATCAGAATTGGGATGAAGTTCCCACGCTCTGATTGGCTACCGTACCATGTGTCGCCAGCCATCTTTGTTTTGATGGCATCATCTTAAAGGCACTTGAAACTCAGCCATTCTGATTGGCTGGCGTCATTGCCCTTAAATGACGTCATCATTTTTTTTTTTTACAATTCACATGTTTTTCACAGCCCAATCAGGACCATGGGAAACATTTGACCAAAATGTGACGTCATAGGCCCATAAAAGCCTATGTCGCCTCATTTTGAAGCCAGACGCCGAGGAGGGAACACCTCTCCTCCTAAGAAGAGAAGAAGGGCGTGGCAGAAGAAGATGGACGAAGACGGAAGAAGACGGAGAAGACCCCAAAGAAGAAAAGAAGACCCCAAGACTGACAGGAAGGATTACAAATAGAAGACAAAAGACACCATTATGGATTGTAAGGGTTTATTTTTTTATGGTTACCTGTGGATTGGTTCCAGTGCTTCCGGGTCGCCTGCATTTCGGTGAGTGGGCATCTAATGGTAAGTAAACAAAAGAAAAGTGTATTATTTTTACTTTTACAGGGTTTTTTGATTTTTGATTCATGTCTTTTATTTTTTCAGTGAACCCAAGGGACTTGAATCGGCGCTGGAACACCCACAACAATGTAACAGTGGTGAAACAAAATATTACATATAAAAACACTGTGAACAAATGATGTGAAACCAAAAAAATACTTCTCAACCTTCCAAGGAATATGCAAAGATTCCCTACAGATGCAGTCTTGGTCCGGGGTGGGAAGGGAGCGATGATTTCGGAAACACATCAGAAATAAAAAATAAAACAATAATGGTGCAGTATATTAACACATCATGGAATGTACTGAATATCTTGGCTCTGTAGAAATTCCTACTTACAGCATGAAGAATACAAAAAGGCAGTTATCTGATACTGTCAATATAGGTGGAAATGGGCATTCAACAGAAGGGTAGACTCTAGATCAGAGGGAACTTCAAAGGGAGATCATACGGATGGCATAGACTCAGGTCTGAATGAGGTACTGTATAATGTGCATGGAAGATAAAACGGACCAATGGTATAGATCGCAATAACAGTTTTTATCACACATAAACAAGGTTAGAAATGTACTTACAATAAGTACATAATCTATGTACACATAGAGGTATCGTGAGACAGTAGAGTGCTGGTCCCGTATGGTAAAACTGCTATACCATCCTCCTGGAACTCCCGTCTCGCCGCCGATGGATGGCATCTGACATCACTTCCGATCAACGGGTGACGACATCCGGTTGGGAGTGAAGAAGAAGGACAGCGGTGGATCAACAGCAAATTCAGACGTCTTCACTTCGTGGGCAGCTGCAGCAGACTGACAAAACAAGCTCTACGCGTTTCGTTGTACTTAGACAACTTCCTCAGGAGAAGATTAACATCCCTTGTGGGTGGGCCTTAATATATAGTGTGGATGATTACAAACAATTACACAATAAAAATTAGCATATTTAATTAATTAACACGAAGGTTTGCCTTACAATCGGGCACATAACTCTGCAGTCCAAAAATGAAAAACAATTAAAATATATATTTTATTAACTAATAAGTAAGATTGAACTGAAATAAATTAATAAATAAAGCCATATTGCTACAAACTCATAACGGGGCAGGGAGAGATGACGAAACAGGAGAGAGAGGAAAAAAGAACGGGCATTAATGTTCATAAAAGACTACCAAAGGCATAGTATTAAAAAGCAAATAAATACTTAAAAAGCATTTAAAGAAAATATTAAATAATAAATATATGTAAAAATTCTTAACAAATGTAAAATATATCTTTAAAAGCAAAGGCAAAGTGCAGATGTCACAGTGATCATATAATAAGGGATGGACGCAACAGATATATAGAAAGAAACGGAACATACTAAGAAATCAAAAAAGGAGTTATTTCAAATTCAACATTTAGACCATAAGGAATGAGTGTGTTGAGTTTATGTATCCAATACATTTCACGTCTGCTTAGATCTATATCTGTGCTGCGTCCTCTCCAGTGCTGTAAAACATTTTCAATGGCAATACATTTCAGACTATTAGAATTTGAGTTATGGTGTTTTGCAAAATGTTTGGATACACTATGTGTGAGACTATCGCGTCTGATATTGCTAAGATGTTCAATGATGCGTGTCCGAATGGGTCTTGTGGTCTTCCCTACATATTGTAGCCCACATGGGCACTGCAGGACATATATAACATAATCTGTATAGCAGTTGATATATTGTTTAATTTTAAAAATGTCCTTACTGTTATTACATATAAAACTTTTTTTGTCTAATTGTTTATATTCACACGCCTTACAGGATGAACATCCATAAAAACCTTCTATACTTTTGAACCAACTTTTATTGTTTGTGTCTAATTTTTTCAGTGCACTTGGGGCCACAATATTTTTTATATTTTGTGCTTTTTTAAAAATTATTTTAGGTTGATTGGGTAGTATATCGTTTAAAATTGTATCAGTTTTTAAAACGTGCCAGTGTTTTCTTAAAATTTTACCAATATTGTTTGCCTCTTTATTAAATGTCGTCAAAAAAGCAGTTTCAAAATTATTAGTGTTGGTCTTCAAAACATTTTTTGGTTCCAGGAGATCTGATTGGCTGGCGTCATTGCCCTTAAATGACGTCATCATTTTTTTTTTTTACAATTCACATGTTTTTCACGGCCCAATCAGGACCGTGGGAAACATTTGACCAAAATGTGACGTCATAGGCCTATAAAAGCCTATGTCGCCCCATTTTGAAGCCAGGCGCCGAGGAGGGAACACCTCTCCTCCTAAGAAGAGAAGAAGGACGTGGAAGAAGAGAAGATGGAAGAAGACGGAAGAAGACGGAGAAGACCCCAAAGAAAAAAAGAAGACCCCAAGACTGACGGGAAGGATTACAAATAGAAGAGAAAAGACACCATTATGGATTGTAAGGGTTTATTTTTTTATGGTTACCTATGGATTGGTTCTAATGGTAAGTAAACAAAAGAAAAGTGTATTATTTTTACTTTTACAGGTTTTTTTTATTTTTGATTCATGTCTTTTATTTTTTCAGTCCCATTTAATGCCCGTGAATGTATCTATTATGTACCTATGGCTATACATACATTCACGGATACTGAATGGGTGTATTATAGGTGATGTTTGGATGTAAATGCATTGTTTTTTATGCTCTATTATTGCCCCTGTATGTTATGTATATCTATCTACTGTATATGGATAGACATACAGGGATAATAATTGATTGTTTTGCTAATGTTTATGTTGTTTTCATGTATGGCTAATGTATTTATCAGCTTTATTTTGACATTGCAATATGGAAAATAGCTGAAGCGCTCAAATGCAGGTATATCTCAAAATGATAATAAGCCAGACCACTGTACCAGGGTACTAACAATTGATATAGTACCTATTGTGTCATATAATGGGTACTATCCTCCTGAAGACAGGTGGTGTGTGGTGCAACCCACTCACCATCAGTCTCATTGGCAGGTTCCCCTGAAAAATATGCAAATACTCACATCCTGGTAGGGCAGGCAGGCAGGCTGTGCCGCTACTCAATGCAATACAGGGAAAAGGGAGACCAAAAAGCGCACCAGCACAAACAGAGCAGGAAGAACCCAGGACAAAAAAAATGATTAAAAGGGCACTTTAATGTGGCAAAAGACCCATCCAATGCATTTCGAACGTCGCAGCGTTCCTTGAAAAAGAATGCTGCGACGTTCGAAATGCACTGGATGGGTCTTTTGCCACATTAAAGTGCCCTTTTAATCATTTTTTTTGTTTTGGGTTCTTCCTGCTCCGTTTGTGCTGGTGCGCTTTTTGGTCTCCCTTTTCCCTGTATTATTTTAACATTGGTGTGAATAATGTAATTTGTATTTAGTTACAGGTTATTTTTAATGGCTTCTTTCTGGTAGTTAGATTAGAATAATGGTGGTTACTTTCAATTAGAATTCTTTTGGCAATGGTTTGGCTTTAGGAATTGCATAAGAATTGAATAGGGAATTGTATAATTGATTTGTATTGTATTGTAATTGGTTTAGGAAATGGATTAATTGATTGATGTTAATTGTATTGATGTTGCTTAGTTTCTATTTGATTTTCATGATGGCATAGGTGGTTAGGGGACATTGTTCATAGTGTATTTTATTGTTACATATATTTTGCATAGTGTTACATGATGCACAGATTAATTGCATCATGTACACACTCAATGCAATTGTGTGACATTTCATATACATTTGTGTAGCTGCTGGTTTGTTGTTTTATATTTACAATTGCTGCTGGATTTATTGTTACATGCAATGTGGTGATTTTAAGATTAAGAATTCATGTTTTGATTTATGCATGTTTTATAATGGGCAAATAATCTATTATCCATATCTGGATAATAGTTATTTTGCACATTATTGTACTGTATGTATTGGGGGGGATTGATGTATTTAATGTATAGGTCCGGTTTATTTTTTTTACATACAGGGTTGGTTCCTTTTGGTTTGCGGGGGACATCTGGAGACCACCTGTCCTCTGGCTTCTCACGGGTATCGGGCTGCCGGGTCCACGGGGGACACCTGCGGGGGAGAACCGGTTGTCCCACATCTGTGGGGGCACCGTGGACATGTAGGGACCACCCGTGGGTCCCCAGACCCCTGTGGGAACCACCCGAGGCCCCTCAGACACCTGTGGGTCTGACCCGGGGCCCCCAAGACATCCGCGGGCCTACCCTGGAGACCCCATTGTGGCCCACGGTGACCCGCAGAGACCACCTGGTGGACCATGGTGCCTGGCGGGACCCACCAACAGGCCTCCACACCCTGTGTGAAACATGATGCTGGGCACCTGTAAGTCTGTGAGGCGACCCTTCAGGCCCACCGGGGACTCCCGTGGGCCTGGAGTATGAACCCTGTATGTAAAATAATAAATCATGTATTTATGGGGGTGCACAGGGGTGGGTTATGTATTTAATAAATATAATGATGTTTATTGTGGGGCAGTGTATTGTTTGTATTGTGGGTATTGGGGGTGGGGGAAGGGGGTATTGGCCCCAAAGGTATGTGGGTAGGCCTCCCGGCTGGGTAGTGGGTGAGGGTGGTTAGGCCTCACGGGGTGGTGGGTGAGGGTGGGTTAACCACTTAATGCCTGTAGCAGTTAATAAACGCCCTGGTGATTAAGGCGTTAGGGGACATTACATTGGATGTTTTTATTCATGTGTACGTTTTGCAGCATCGGTGGGGGCATGGGCAGGATGAAGATGAGGATGAAGACGGCCTTCATCGTGGGTGCCTGTAAAAGGTAAGTGTAATATATATTGACTGTATTTATTGTAATTTATATGTATTTAAAATGGGCAAATGCATTATTATCCATATGTGGATAATAGTTTTTTGGACCATTATAGTACTGTAGGTGTTAGGGGGTGGGGGGATGTGTGTTGTATATTGCTACGTTTATTGGGAGAAGGAGTGGCTCAGTGAGTAAAAGACAATGACTGGCACTGAGAGTTTGAAATGCGGTTCAGGTCCTGAGACACCCTGCTCATGTACAGTATTGTTAAAATGTATTTATTTAGTGTACGATCGCCTGTAACAGCCTTGCATGGAGATACAGAATCTCCATGCAAATGTTACATGCAGCTTTTTTTTCTATCAGCTAGCATACGTAAAGGTTAAGAACACTAGCAGGGGGAAAAAAAGCAACACGTACGCTGTGGGTGTTTTGAGCTATTTTGAGCAGGTACGTTAAAAAATGGGTTCAAAGCCTTAGTGAATCACGTCCCCGGCTTCACTTTTTAATGAACCTGCTTTTTTGGAACATCAGAACGCAAGCCATTGAGCTTAGTGCATAGCCCCCTTAGTGTTTATTTGTAAAGTGCCAATATATTCTGCAGCACGGTACAGTGGGGGTACATACTGTAGTGACATAAATTGCATACATAGAATGACATACAAATAAGGACAGGCAAGCACAAACATACTGTTTACAGAACTTAGATTGTAAGCTCTCATGCGTAGGAGCCAATCTATAGAGAATAATGGGCTGTATTGAAACAAAAGTTAAAATGACTGCTCATTGTGGGATGCAGTATGCCTTAGGATGTGGCATGGTCCAGTCACAGAGCTGGTTCCATTAAGGCAGTGATTCCCAACCTTTTTTGTTTGGAGGAACCCTTTAAGTATTTTGCAAAATCTCAGGGAACCCGTATCTGGCTGACACATATTAGGTTCGACAGGGGTCACTCACACAATTTCACACCTCACGAGCCACCTCTATTTCCTACAATCTATCCATGGATTTCTCTCTATCCGTCTCACTAACTCTCCCCCCCCCCGCCTCACATGTATTTATCCATTGCATCTCACTCTTAGTCCCACTTTTCCTCACTCCCTCCCGCCCCCCTCTCTTCTCTCACTCGTCCCTTCCTTCCATCAATTACCCCACTCTCACTCAATCCACTCTACAAAATACATACCAACCCCCCCCCCTGGGGGGACGGGGGGGTCTGTGGTCCGTATGAGGAACCCCTGAGACTGCTTCAAGGAGCCTCAGGGTTCCACGGAACCCTGGTTGGGAATCACTGCATTAAGGTTTGGAGGTGTGGATGTTAGAGGTAGTGTAGCGTTTGGATCAGCACAAAGTAGATGTTAGGGGTATACTAGGTAAACTTCCTTAAAAAATTTCAGTTTTCAGAGTGTTTTTAAATGTCTGAATGCAGGGAGAGAGAATTGCAGAGAGAGGGCGCAGTGCAGGAGTAGTTTTGTAGGCGGGAGTTTCAGGAGGTAATAAGGCAGGAGGAAAGGCGGATGTCATGGGCAGATTTATAGTATATTTGGCAATGAGAGCTTAGATGTAAGGGGAGGCAGCATTATTGAGACCTTGCAAATCAGAGCTAGGGTTTTAAATTAAATTCGAGAGGTTATGGGAAGCCCGTGTTGGTATTTGCATAGTGGAGTAGCAGAAGTGGAGTGGTGAGTGAGGTAGAGGAGTCTGGCAGCAGTATTTTTGATGAATTGAAGTTGTGTAAGGAATCCACTACTGGCTTTGACTTTTGCCTTGCAGACCTGTGCAGTTGCAGGCTTCCTCTGGCAATCTATGGCACAGGTGCTGCCTCTCATTGCAGCTTCTGCCCTGTGCTACTTCATTGGAGGAATTCTCACACACCCTCCTCCTGTGATTGGATCTCCGCCCTTTATATTCTAGGCGTTGGCTCTGAACCAGCGCCGAGCATAATTATTCCTACCTCTATGTTACTGTCTCTGCCACAAACCACCCCAGGCCTCTCTCCTAGCGTTCTTACCTTCCAAGTTCCTGAGTATCCAGAGGCCTGGTCCTGGACGTCTGTGCTGAAGCGTTGTTGCCAGCACTGGCCTGCTGCTATCTCCTTGCAGTGGCCTACCCTGGACGTCTGTGCTGAAGCGTTGATGCCAGCACTGGTACTGCTGCATTCCCTCCTAGCAGTAGCTACCCTTCCTGTCCTGTGGCCTGCCGCTATTCTCCTGTAGTGGCCTATCCTGGACGTCTGTGCTGAAGCGTTGATGCCAGCACTGGTACTGCTGCATTCCCTCCTAGCAGTAGCTACCCTTCCTTTCCTGCGGCCTGCTGCTATCTCCTTGCAGTGGCCTGCCCTGGACGTCTGTGCTGAAGCGTTGATGCCAGCACTGGCCTGCTGCTATTCTCCTGCAGTGGCCTACCCGGGACGTCTGTGCTGAAGCGTGTTGCCAGCACCGGTACCTGCTGCATTCCCTCCTAGCAGTGGCTACCCTTCCTTTCCTGCGGCTTGCTGCGATCCTCTTGCAGTGACCTGCCTTGGACTTCTGCGCTGAAGCGTTGGTTCTACCCGACGCTGCCCTGCGGTGAACTTCGGCCAGCCTGCTGTCTCCTCCTGCTGAGATCGGCATCATGGGCCGAGGCCGCTCCTCGCGCAGAAGCCACCCCCGCGCTCACGCTCCTAAGCTGAAGCGGGGAAATCCTGACTACCTGTTGCCGAACTCCTGCTTCCATAACGACGATGCTGCCTTCTCCAATCCTGACCCTGCGATGTACGACTACGAACTGCGCACTCCGGATCAGTCTGCGTGGACTCAGGTCGGTGATTATATAACCCCACCTCAGCCCCGCGGTCCGGTCCCGGTTTGTGGCGAGCATCGGCGTAACAGTATGCTCGGCCCGTTAAAACCGGACCGCGCCGTGGCGGGGGATGGCAATTTTCCAACTGAAGTTATGTCCCGTCCTGCGTATCAGTCCCACTATGAAGGCCAGTATTTGTGTGAAGTAATACCCCTGATGGATGAAATGTTTACCTATGAAGGTTTAACCCCTTTGCAAAGACAATGCCGTTGTGATCTCTTTATTAAGGCTTACTGTATCCTGAACTTAAAACAGTCTCTAGCCGAATGTATTCGCTCCCCTGATTCCCCTTTAACCTGGGATAATGTGAACCCTATGGAACTGGCCGACGCCCAAGAGGCAATCTATGCCCTGGCCTCATCACTGGACATTCATCTAGTAGAACAGAGCGCCCTCCTCATGTTGGCTCAGTCTCAAGATACACTCCATGTATTTTCCTCAACACTAGACACTCACATAATAGAACAGGATCCCCTCCTTGCCAGCTATGCTGCTGCTTGGCAGATTCTCTGTGCTACCAGTCCTGTTACTAAACCTGTGGGGTTACCTCTCTCTCCTAAGAATGGTCAAACCATTTCTCTGTCGCTGCCCGCTAAGGAAGAAGCTGCCACGCTCCCTAATCCTGAGTTAACCTCCCTAAGTTCTGTCCCTGAGGTTATTTCGGTCTTAACCCCTGCTAGTCAGGCTTATGCGTTCCCCACTGTAAATCCCTGCAGTACCCAGGTCAGTGTGTCTTCCCTAGCACCAGAGAATGAATCCTGTTTGCCCTCTTTTCCTAAACCAAAAATTCTAAGCTCTGTTTCCGAGGTTTTTTCTGTATTAACCCCTGCTAGTCTGCTCTGTGAGGTTCCTACTGCTAACCCTAGTATTCCGCAGTCTAATGATAGGTTCCTAGGGCAAGAGGCAGAACCCCCTATGACCCCACTCTCGGAGACTAGCTTCTATTTCTCTGATTCTCAGGTACAGAGTAATTTAACCCTTGGGGTTTTTCCTATGTTAACCCCTGCAGGTCAGCCCTGTGAACCTTCCTTGGTAGATCCCTTTAGTTCGTCAGTCAGGGACACCTCCTTAGCCTCAGAGGATCAACCCCTTTTGTCCTCTGACTCGGCTAAAATTCTCGGGGCTATGCCCCCTGAACTTTCGGCAATAATACTGGCTCCAGTAAAAAGTATTCTGGAGCCGTTTGTTTCTCTAAACCTGTTCGCAGAATCCCTACTCCTAGGTATTTCACTCACCCCGTCTGCCACTCAGAGAGCTGAGACCCCTGCTTCTGAGCATAGACCCCTTTTCGTGGAATCTGTTGTCGTTTCTGAAGTCCCAGACACTCTTTCCCAAATACCCACTTCAGAGGCCAGCACAGTCGTGGTTGCCCCACTTGCACTGTCTGAGTTCTCCTTTTCCCAAATCCTAGGGTTTAAAGCGAACAGTACATATTATTCTCCTTTCCAAGTGACCCCTTCTGAGATCAGCGTATCTGCTGTTGCTTCCTCAGTACCATTAAAGTTAGGGCCCTTCTTTTTGAATGATCAGGCTTTCAAGTTTGAGACTCCCTTTATCCCTGACTTTGTAAAACTGCAGTCCCTTCTCACTGTAGTTAAAAGTTCTCCAGCAGCCGCTGAGTTAAGCTTTGCCGCTGCCAAATCTTCTGTTATAGAAGCAACCTTGCCTAGCTTACTTCTGTCTGCCCTATCTGTGATGCCTATCACCTTTACTAAAATTTCTGTTTTGCAAGGTATTTCTCCTAGTAAATCTGTGATACCTGCCATTCCTTTAATCAGTTCCAAAACCCCTGTCACTAAGTTTCCCATGGAGTCTGATGCCCTCACTAGGGATTCTCAGGGACCCAATTCTGTAACAAGCAAGATGTCCCTTGTGTCTGTTGGAGAGTTTACCCCAGTTTCTCTCACGGATCATGCCACAGCCTCCGGGATGATTAAAAATGACTTTAAGTCTGGGATGCCCATTCCTGTAATAATACTGTTTCACGCTGATTCGCCCACAGTATTCGGGGTATCCACTACTGACTGTATGTCTACTACCACGCACTCAGGGGTATCGCATTTGGAACGTTGCCTTTTTTCAGAAGATCCCGTCTTTAAAATGGACTTATTTTTCTCTGTGTCTTCCACAATACTTGGGGTACTTGCTATTGACTGTCCTGTCCCAAAACTAGGGTTACCTCTCAAAAAGGTGCCTGGAGCTACCGATGTTAAAGACCCTATGTTTAAAACAGTAACAATTTGCATTGCTTCTCCCACAGTATCATGTGAGACCTGGGTACCTGGGACCTCCACTCCGAAGCCAAGCTCTAGTTCTCTGTCTTCTTTCTCTGTGTTGGAGGCACCCAGCTTTAACCCCAAGACTTTTTTCCCTAAGGTTGATGCACCGCTTAACCGCCTGCCTTGTTTTTTGGATAAAATCTGTTTTCTCACCTTTCAAACAGACTCCTTACTCGCAGGTCTCTGTGCGGTGCCCAAAGTGCCCAATCGGTATGGCAATTGGCCTCTCCCTAAGACGAAGACACCCTTACTGGACCTCGTCGCTTTACCTGAAGCGTCCGTTCCTGTTCTCTATGGGTCCACTATGGGTATAGACATGCCTATTATGTCCTTCGCCAAGGCCACAATTTCGGATTTGATTCTCTCTAAAGATCACAAACCAAAGGAAGCGGATCCTTCTTCAACTGCCAGTACCATGAGTTGCATACACACTGCTACAGACTCTCGCAAATTGCTTGGGATAGCAACCCTGCTTGGTATCAAAAGTACCGCTGCAATAGTGTGTAGTGAACCCTCCCGCCCCATTCCCTTGCTAACCACCACCCGGAATTCCTTGGAAGCTAAAGACTCTCGCAACTTCCTCCGTGCTGATTTCACCAAAGACATTGCCTTCTCTGAAGGTCCCTCTGCCATTTTTGTCCGACAATCTGTGTCCTGTGTCCCGTACTCTTGGACTATTACTATGCACCGGACACCTGGCTACCGTCCTTCCGATGTTCCCATTCCGGAGCCCTCAGGTCCCATTGTCCATGTACTAAGAACTGCAGTACCACCGCTGTCTTTCATGGCACTCGCCAATGTACATCTGGATTGTGGACCTAATTCTCGCCGGAGACACTTCAGGAACAACTCAATGTCTCCCAGACCTATGAATGGTCCTGTTCACCCAGGCTTTTCACCCAGTGGTGGGGGTACTGTAAGGAATCCCAACAAACTATGGGCTTTCAACGCCACCTCTCGCCTAAGGAGGTTTAGGAACAATTCCATGTCCCCCAAATCTGTGATGGATCTTGTTCGTCCGGAGGTCTCACCTGAAGGGGGGGGTACTGTAAGGAATCCACTACTGGCTTTGACTTTTGCCTTGCAGACCTGTGCAGTTGCAGGCTTCCTCTGGCAATCTATGGCACAGGTGCTGCCTCTCATTGCAGCTTCTGCCCTGTGCTACTTCATTGGAGGAATTCTCACACACCCTCCTCCTGTGATTGGATCTCCGCCCTTTATATTCTAGGCGTTGGCTCTGAACCAGCGCCGAGCATAATTATTCCTACCTCTATGTTACTGTCTCTGCCACAAACCACCCCAGGCCTCTCTCCTAGCGTTCTTACCTTCCAAGTTCCTGAGTATCCAGAGGCCTGGTCCTGGACGTCTGTGCTGAAGCGTTGTTGCCAGCACTGGCCTGCTGCTATCTCCTTGCAGTGGCCTACCCTGGACGTCTGTGCTGAAGCGTTGATGCCAGCACTGGTACTGCTGCATTCCCTCCTAGCAGTAGCTACCCTTCCTGTCCTGTGGCCTGCCGCTATTCTCCTGTAGTGGCCTATCCTGGACGTCTGTGCTGAAGCGTTGATGCCAGCACTGGTACTGCTGCATTCCCTCCTAGCAGTAGCTACCCTTCCTTTCCTGCGGCCTGCTGCTATCTCCTTGCAGTGGCCTGCCCTGGACGTCTGTGCTGAAGCGTTGATGCCAGCACTGGCCTGCTGCTATTCTCCTGCAGTGGCCTACCCGGGACGTCTGTGCTGAAGCGTGTTGCCAGCACCGGTACCTGCTGCATTCCCTCCTAGCAGTGGCTACCCTTCCTTTCCTGCGGCTTGCTGCGATCCTCTTGCAGTGACCTGCCTTGGACTTCTGCGCTGAAGCGTTGGTTCTACCCGACGCTGCCCTGCGGTGAACTTCGGCCAGCCTGCTGTCTCCTCCTGCTGAGATCGGCGTCATGGGCCGAGGCCGCTCCTCGCGCAGAAGCCACCCCCGTGCTCACGCTCCTAAGCTGAAGCGGGGAAATCCTGACTACCTGTTGCCGAACTCCTGCTTCCATAACGACGATGCTGCCTTCTCCAATCCTGACCCTGCGATGTACGACTACGAACTGCGCACTCCGGATCAGTCTGCGTGGACTCAGGTCGGTGATTATATAACCCCACCTCAGCCCCGCGGTCCGGTCCCGGTTTGTGGCGAGCATCGGCGTAACAAGTTGTAACAGGCAGTCAATGGTAATGCCAACTAGGAGAAGTTTGCAATTATCAACGAGGGTTATGATAAATTAGGTACTCAGGATATTAGGTACATCATGAGTAAGAAAATTGAGTATTTTAGAAATATTTTTGAGATGAAGGCAGACAGGCTTAGTGAGAGCTTGAATGTGAGGAATAATGAGGATAGAGTCTAAGACGAACCCCTAGGCAGCAGTTTTGGTGTATTGATGAGAATGTGGTATTTTTGACAGTGAGGGAGAGTTTGGGTTACCACTAGGTAACAGTGGAAGGGGGATTCTATTTTGAACATGATAAGCTTCAGGTAATGGTGAAACATCCAGCAGGAGATTGTGGATAAACAGTTTGTGACATGGGACAAGAAAGGGGGAGTGGTCAGGGGAGGAGAGGTAGGTTTTGATGTCATCAGCGTAGAGATGATACTTAAAGCCAAAAGATTGTATTAGCTCACACAAAGAAGAGGTATAGAGTGAGAAAAGCAGAGGGTCAAGGTCATAGCCCTGTGGAAGCCCAACAGAAAGAGGGCGTGAAGAGGAGGAGACACCAGGAAAGGAAACAATAAAAGAGCTGTTGGATAGGTAGGACTTATACTTGGAGGGGGCTGCGACACAGATGCCAATTGAGTGTAACATGTGCAGGAGAAAGGGGTGATAAAAAGTGTCCAAGGCAGCAGAGAGATCCAGGGGAGTTAGATAGGAGGAATTATCCTTTGAGTTAGCTGTGAGTAGGTAATTGGTCACTTATGTTAGTGTTATCTCTGTGGAGTGCAGAGGGCAGAAACCAGATTGCAAAAAGTCAAGCAGGAAGTTGGAGAAGAGAAAGTGAGTCAAGCGCTTGTAAACAAAGCACTCAAGTAGTTTGGAGGAAAAGGGGAGAAGAGAGATAGGGTGGTAGTTAGATTGAGAGACTGGATCAAAAGAGGGCTACTTTAGAGTGGGCATAAGTACATGTTTAAAGGAAGATGGGAATGTGCCAGAGATCAGAGATAGGTTAAAACGGTGAGTTAGTTGCCAGAGAGTGAGTGGAGGGGATTTAAGGGAATAGGATCAAGGGGGCAGGTTGTTTAGGGGAATGATGACATGGTGCGGAGATGTCCTCTTCAGTCACAGTGGAACATGAGCTGAGGGTAGATTTAGATGTGGGAATGGAGGTAGGTGGTGTGTGTGGAGCCTGACATAAAGAGATGTGATGTCTGATGGACTTGATCCCATCTGTAAAGTAAGTGGCAATGTCTTGGGCCATTGGGGCGAAGGTGCAGTTGGGCAGAGAAAGGAGTTAAAGGTGGGAAATAGGCATTGAAGGTTAGAGGAAATAGATAGTATGAGAGAAGAAAATCAGGGTTGCTTGGCAAGGGAAAGGGGAGTGTTACAGGAGGAGTCTATGAATTTGGTGGAGGAAAGCAGCTTTAGAGAGTGTTTTCCTTCAGTAACGTTCAGCAGTGCGTGAGCACTTTGAGGTACAGTAGTTGTAAGGGGAGGGGCAGAGGCTAGAGTGAGGCTAAAAGTTATGAGGTGGTGATCAGATAGGGAGGAGAGAGTGTTAGAGAAGTTAGAGACTGAGTAGAAGTGGGTGTCTATTGCAGTGAGTAGGAGAGGTAGTTCACTGAGAAAGACCAAAGGAGGAAGGGGTTAATTAGATAAATTGAAGACTAAAGGGCATTGGGATTATTAATAGTTATATTAAAGTCTCCAAGGATTGCAATAAGTGTTTCAGAAGAGAGGAAATGAGAAAGCCAAGCCGCAATGTTCTCAAACTGAGAGGTTGGTCCATGGAGGGCAATACATTACAGGAACATGGAGGGAGAGGGCAGAAGAGAGACCCACAGTGTGAACTCCAAAGGACAAGAAAGAGGGAAGAAAGAGGGGATATGATGTGAAATGTGCAGCGTAGGAAAATTAGGATACCTACACAGCCACCATATCTGTTCCCAGGTCTGGGGGTATGGCTAAGGGAATGACCACCATAGGAGAGACCAGTAGGGGATGCAATGTTTGAGGGGGTGAGCCAGGTTTATGTAATGGCTCTAATGTTGAGAAATTAATATTAACGATACTACAGACAGATTGTGCATTCCATGGGCACATGAAGAGGGAAGGGTGAGATAGTGATGAGCTTGGAGTTATTGAGAGTGTGGCGAAAGGTCGCTTTTGGGTAGGGTTTGGGACATGAAATGATTGGTAAATGATTGGTATATGAATAGGGCCAGATTTGGGGAGATGTGACCAAAAAGTAGAAGTAATAAGGAGAAACAAAGAGTAGGAGGGGTAGTTGCTGGATATTTTTGAGTAATGGGGATGTGATGTTAGCAGCAGATGTAGTTAATGGCAGCAAATGAGGGAGATGTCATTAGAGAATGGGAAATTATGAGAAAAGGCTTATGGACGACGTGTGGGAGATAGGGATAGAGGCAAAAGCACAAGTGAGAGAGCAGAGGTAAATAAAAGAGGAGAGTCCAAAGCTGAGAAGGGGCTGAAGTCTACTTAACAGGAATCTGAAGTGTTTCACCCTCAAGATGCTGGCAGGTGCAGAGAGCAGCGAATGGCAGCAAATAGTGACAGCCCTTTGGCCTCCATTCGACTGCCATCTTAGTGGTGATGCAGATTTATATTGGAAAGGTTCTGAATGATTTCAGCTGTGCTATGCAAGTCCTATAGTCCAGAGCAATGAAATTGCAGAGGGCCCGGTTGCCGAAAAACACACCAAGCAATCCCAGATATTAACCCTTAGCACGTTTTTACTGTGCAGATGTGAGTAGCTCTTGGGAACCCATTCAGACGTCTGCCATTGGGGCAATGCAGATGTAGGTTGAATTGATTTTTACCTTCCAATAAAATCCTGTGTTAAAAGCAAGGTAAAAAGATAGATTTTTTTACACAAGGGATTTTATAGATAGCCCTTCAGCTTTTTCACCTTTTCGCAAAGAACTTCTGCAATTGCAAACAGCTTTACCTGAAAGTGTGAATTGAGAAAAGCTGTGGACAAATTATTGCCATGGTTTCAAAGCAGTTGCAAAATTTCTGAGTATTACTTTTATGCAAAACTGAGCAATGCTTTAAAAGTATACTAACCAATTCAGGGAAAAACTCCCAGTATTCCAGTTTGCCGTTGAGTGGCAGAAAAGCCTTTTTAACTCCTATGTTTGTCTGTGAATTATCCAGTTTGTTATATATTTAGTAACACAACCAACACTATTTTTAATGTTCTCTTTGTGCGTAAGGGAGATTCTGCCCAATGAGGGCGAACCAGCTCCGTGACGTCACTGGCCCGCCCCCCGACACGCCCCCGGATGGCACGCTAACCAAGGCCAGAGAAAGCACCCGCTTTCCCTCAGCCTCAGCGCGCCTCCGCACGGGCTGAGTCATCATGGACTCAGCCTAAGAAGAAACTGCTGGAGGAGGAAGAGACATTTACGGTCTATACTTTATTGCTACTTCCAAATAAGTTGTTTTGCTAGTATATTCTCCCACAGTCCGAAGACACAAACGCGTGACAGTCACGCGCCCGGGGACGCAGGGGGTGAAGCAAAAGTCCCCATCCACCACTGCATAAAGCCCTGGCCAATGAACACCAACCGCCACCAAACCCACCACCAAGTTGGTGTTCATTGGCCAGGGCTTAATGCAGTGGTGGATGGGGACCCTAGTGCCTATGACAGGTTTTGATTCTATGTACTTGTGGTTGATTCACTAACCACAGTACCATAAGACTACCCGCCTTAAACTATCCCAAGCCTGATCTCATGCTCCTGGCGCCTAATTGCTTCCGCAGTCCCCTCTGGGACGAACTCTCCCTCCGCCCACCAGTAATCTACTATGTCACCCTCTTCCAAGATTAATCTGGTGCGGTGTATGTAATGGACCTGGAACCTGTGATCCCACCATGGTAGGGACTTAACTGGGGCAGCCTTAGTAGATCCCGACACGGAGGTAGTGTGGGAAGAATTCACCGACATCGCATACTGACTTTCCCCCAGAAGTGACACTGCATGCCATCTTCTCATCCTCATCACCTGGAAACCCATCCCCAAAGTCCCAATCCTTCCAGTTCTGAGAGGGAACGTCTGGTTTCAACAGGCTTGGTGCTCTTCGAAAAGGATGGTCTGGAAAGTACAGTAGGGGAAGCGGTACTAGTCGAGGGGCAAGGGGCTTTACAGTCCTTAAAGTCTTGATCAGAGTCCTTGGTTTTGAGCCCACCCTGACTGGATACCAGCGCCCTGCTTACTATATGGGGTTCCATGTCTGTCTTTGATTTAGGCCTATGAGCCATTAAATGTTCCCGGTATGTAGCCAAATATTCAGGGGTAAGGGCCTCAACACTCACCGGAGTCATTGCCATCTTGCGGTTTAGGCGTGCCCAGAGAGAGTAAATAAATTGGTCCCTCACAATGTTAGTAATAGTTGTACTCATCAGAGCGGGAATCGTCCGTTCCTTGTCCGCCCCGGCGGTCGTGCTGGTAGTGACATCATCGCTGGAGGATCTTGCAGGATCCCGGTACAAGTCCATGTCCCACACCGGAAGTACGTCCACATCGGGTACTTGAATGGGTGTGTCATCATCATGGTCTCCATCTGCGTGGGCCTCGGCACCGGAAAGCACCTAAACAGGCGTAGTGAAATCACTGGCAAGGCTGCTGGGAACCTCCATGATTGGCATGCTCCTCCGTCGCTCAGGTTTCACTGTTGTCGTCATAACAACCGGTCTCCGCCGTCGCTCAGAGCCACTGGTAAGGGTCTGTTTGTTTGCAGCATTGGTAGGGATACTTGCCACCGGCCGAACCTCCACAGATGACTGACAGCTACTGGCACTAGACGAGGCTAGGAACACGTCTGCAGGGGAGAGGTACCATATCATTTCAGTGTCATCAGTGGCAATCAGCAAGACTCGTTACGGCTCCTGCACTTCTAACAACAGTGGTTCCTCGTTACCCCATGCAATCACCTTACCCAATTGCGCTTGGGTTGGTTCCAGTTCCCTGACCGTCCCTGGTTCCTCTGCGGGGTCCGGGTCTGGAACCATCTCGGAACGTTCAATCATCGGGGTACTGTACCCCCAGGTGTATTCTTCAGAGCAATCGGTCCCTTTTGAACCTCCCGATTTGAAGTAGTTGGTTTAGCGGCATTGACCATGCAGGTATTGGAGTCAGTCGCATTCTTCTCCATGAATGCCATAGGCCGCAGCAGCCGCGGCTTCAGAAATCGAGCTCCGCATCTCGCACACTTAGCACCCCATATTAGGTCGCCGCCTGGAAAGTCGCACTTGGGGCAGAGGCATTTAAGGTACCTCTTCCCTTCCACCACTACTTGGAGGCCTCCCGGCAGATGATAATGTGCAAAGTCCATTTCACTGACCATGGTCAGGTATCTATGGGCACGGACACAGGAGTATTGGTAAGATAGCTCCTCTCTCTTGCAGGCTCCAAAGAACTGAGGGTGTGGTTAGCAACATCCGGCTCCTCCCTTGTCTTCAGCAGTCATTCGATACTGGCTGTCTCAGGGCCCCCTCCCTCTGATGGAGATAAGAGGAGGGGCACACTTGGACAGGGCATGACTCTGGTTCCTCTCTGAGCCAGTCACATTGCTTGAGTGGGTCCTGGATTTCACGCCAGACCCTTGCAGAGCTTTGCAAGAAAAAGGCGTGCAACTTTCCTGCAAGCCTCCCACGTAGTTCCCAGTCTTGGCGGGAACAGCCTTTTTAGATGGTGCGACTTACGTGGTGCATTCCCAGGCACGGAAACCTCCATTTTGAGCACAGTTATATCCCCGACCACGTGGGTGTCGTGATTCTGGCAGGAACGTTGGAGGTCTCTGCAGTACATGGTTAGCTGTCTACTGAGAGTAGGTTATACCCCAGGCTAGCAAAGCTCCCTCCTTTACGCTGCACTCTTTAACGGTCCATCACAAATACTCTGTGATTCCTGTCTGGTGACTGCTAATAGTACTCCGGGCGTTCTTCCAGCAGAGGGGTATAGGCACCTAGTACGTCAGGCACCCCTCCTAAAACACTCCTAAGCAGTGGCATCGCAGACCCTCTCCAGAGGCCCCTGGAACATGTAGCCAGGCCACCCCTTTTAGGCATCATATGCCTACCAGTCCTCAGGGCGACTCTGACAAGCAATAGCCTCAGTCTCCAAACAGTTCACCCTATGGATCAGCATAGGCTGCAGTACACCTAGCCTTCCTTTCTTGTCAGTACTTGCTCTGAAAGCGTATCTGATAACTTCCAGCCTTGTGTCACTGAAAGCCGGTCCTGTTGAGCAGTATCTCAGCAGCGCCCTCCAAATGTAACGGTGTTTCCCCCACCCAATGGGAGATTCTGCCATTACAGTGTGTGTGGTGCATGCTACCTTTTGGTAAGCAGAAGGGCTGAGTTGTCCACCAATGTTTGTGGAGACACAGGACGAGCTTCTGGGGTACATACCCGACATAGATCTCTAGTGGTACAGCGCCTCCATCTGCCGCAGGCTCCAGAGGTATGGGGGCGATCCCCTACGGAATTACATAAATACCCTCTCCTTTCCCAGAAAGATCACACACCAGGCAGGAAGTATTATAACTGGAATGGTTTATTCCGTTCAGCTCAATGCAGTCACAGCAAGCCTCTGCCCTATGCAGTGTCTGGTGTTGTATCCAGCTGTAGAATGGTCCCTGGACCTGCACTATGGGTCAAGGGCCCCTGCAGCAGTCCTTGCCCTGATCCTCTATCAGGATCAGGGGAAAGGTGCACACTCACTCTACCCCAAGGGGAAGAGGAACAGGGAAGCCCAGTAATCAGGCAACCTGTCTGTGACCTGCCTCTCAAGTGGGGAGAGGCGCTAACTACATTTGGACAGCACTCCCCTTAAGTACAGCCAGGAGGAAGGCACCAGGTCCGACCCAGGATTGGGTGAACCCAAGCCTGGTTCCCCCTCCCCACTCTGTTACTCCAGGGCACTGCTGGAAGTGGGGAAACCCCATGATAAGTACTGGTAGGCCTGCTCCTACCAGGACTTTCTGCCAGTGAGGGCAGACTGGTAGCAAAGAACCAGTCCTGGCTACAAAAGTATTAATACCAGAGATGAGTTGGTCAGGATTAACAGATTAGAGTTTTAGGGAGTGTGTACAAATGTTCCTGGCTATGAAAAGTCTGGGATCACTTTGTTCAGTTCTTTTTATATATATATATATATATATATATATATATATATATATATATATATATATATATATATATATATATATATATATATATATATATATATATATATATATATATATATATATATATAGTTATATAGTATATGGAGCAAGCTCTTCCATTAATAAACACAAGCAGTCGCCTAGGACCCTGCAGCTGAAATGGTCCAAGATGGGCTTCCATGCTTCTGACTGAGTGTTCCTTTTATTAGGAAAGCGCCTAATTTCATGCACTCAGTTGGTGTATTAGGTGTTTCACATACCTGTGAGGTTATTAGAATGGAGCTAAGGATGGATTCAATCCTGCAGTATGAATTACACATAAATAGTCCTCTATTAATAGCTGATTTTGCGGCAACTGCAAAGCCTGCCCCTACATGCTCCCCACCAAATTGTCCTCCAACTGGAATGACACCAAGCAATTTGATTCAAGATCAATTGCAATACTACCAATATAATTTACCTGGCATCTTGCGATTGTGGTATGAGATATGAGGGGAAAACCCTACACCAGGCCTGCACAACATACGGGCCCGCCTGGCCTCTCTGTGCGTCCAGCGATGACTCCGGCCGGTGCCAGTTAATTAAATAAATGTTAAAAAAAAAAGTTAAAAAAATGGCGGTGATTCCCCGCGGTCCCGGCGTGCATGCGCAGGGCCGGCGCCCCCTCCCCCTGCTCCCTCCCCCCCCCCGCGCTCCCAACGTGGGATGGAGGGGGAAGTAACAGCCAGCTCCTCCTGCAGCCTGCTTCCCACCACTTCCCTCCGCGGCCAGCTTCCCGCGTCCCCTCAAGCTCACCTCCCGTGGCCACCCCCCCACAAGCTCACCTCCCCCCTCCTCCCCCCCGAGCCCATGCCCCCAAGCCCACCTCCCGTCCCGGGCAGCTGCCGCAGGGATATCGGGAGCAGGAGGGGAAAGCGTCCGGCGTCAAGCTGCACCCACCCGGTAAAGGTAAGTCACTGTCACCCACCCAGTCACTGTCACCCACCCAGTCACTGTCACCCACCCAGTCACTGTCACCCACCCAGTCACTGTCACCATCTCAGTCACTGTCACCCAGTCTGTCACCCTGTCACCCAGTCACTGTCACCCTGTCACCCAGTCACTGTCACCCAGTCACTGCCACTCAGTCACTGTCACTCAGTCACTGTCACCCAGTCACTGTCACCCAGTCACTGTCACCCACTCAGTCACTGTCACCCAGTCACTGTCACCCAGTCACTGTCACCCGGTCACTGTCACCCACCAAGTCACTGTCACCCAGTCACTGTCACCCTGTCACCCTGTCACTGTCACCCTGTCACCCAGTCATTTTCACCCTGTCACCCAGTCACTGTCACCCATCCACCCAGTCACTGTCACCCAGTCACTGTCACCCTGTCACCCAGTCACTGTCACCCTGTCACCCAGTCACTGTCACCCAGTCACTGTCACCCAGTCACTGTCACCATGTCACCCCGTCACTGTCACCCTGTCACCCCGTCACTGTCACCCTGTCACCCTGTCACTGTCACCCTGTCACCCTGTCACTGTCACCCACTCACAGTCACCCAGTCACTGTCACCCAGTCACTGTCACCCAGTCACTGTCACTGTCACCCAGTCACTGTCACCCAGTCACTGTCACTGTCACCCAGTCACTGTCATTGTCACCCAGTCACTGTCACTGTCACCCAGTCAGTCACTGTTACCCAGTCAGTCACTGTCTCTCACCCAGTCACTGTCTCCTACCCAGCCACCGTCTCCCACCCAGTCACCGTCTCCCACCCTGTCACCGTCACCCACCCAGTCACCATCTCCCACCCAGTCACCGTCTCCCACCCAGTCACCGTCTCCCACCCTGTCACCGTCTCCCACCCAGTCACTGTCACCCTGTCACCCAGTCACTGTCACCCTGTCACCCAGTCACTGTCACCCTGTCACCCTGTCACTGTCACCCACCCAGTCACTGTCACCCAGTCACTGTCACCCTGTCACCCAGTCACTGTCACCCTGTCACCCAGTCACTGTCACCCTGTCACCCACCCAGTCACTGTCACCCACCCAGTCACTGTCACCCACCCAGTCACTGTCACCCAGTCACTGTAACCCACCCAGTCACTGTCACCCTGTCACTGTCACTGTCACCCAGTCACTGTCACCCAGTCACTGTCACTGTCACCCAGTCACTGTCAGCCTGTCACCCACCCAGTCACTGTCACCCACCCAGTCACTGTCACCCAGTCACTGTCACCCACCCAGTCACTGTCACCCTGTCACCCAGTCACAGTCACCCAGTCACTGTCACCCAGTCACTGTCACCCAGTCACTTTCACTGTCACCCAGTCACTGTCACCCAGTCACTGTCACTGTCACCCAGTCACTGTCATTGTCACCCAGTCACTGTCACTGTCACCCAGTCAGTCACTGTCTCCCACCCAGTCACTGTCTCCCACCCAGTCACCGTCTCCCACCCAGTCACCGTCTCCCACCCAGTCACCGTCTCCCACCCAGTCACCGTCTCCCACCCAGTCACCGTCTCCCACTCAGTCACCGTCTCCCACCCAGTCATCATCTCCCACCCAGTCACCGTCACCCACCCAGTCACCGTCAAACCGCCATTCACCCACCCACCGCCATTCACCCACCGCCATTCACCCACCCACCCACCGCCATTCACCCACCCACCGCCATTCACCCAACTGTCATTCAAACTCAGTCACCCGGGTAGGCAGTCACATGTCTTTTGTTGAAAATATAAAAAATAAACAGGTTGCGTTGTAATGTTAAACAGTTAAGTAAAAGTTGCGCACAAGAAAAAATTACCCCTGAACAAGGTCAAATGTTTTTCTCGCACAACATCACAGAGGAGGGTAGATGGATAACCTGTGTGATGAGTGGAACTGCAATAAATGATAATAGGGTGGTGCTGACTGGGCCCCCGATGAAGACACAACGGTGAAACATATGTTGGGCAGGCCAGGCGCTACTATCAGGTGCGCAGGCTAGTCGGAGAGGTCTGGTGCTTTCCTCACTGTCAGAGCGGTTCGGAGCCTTCGTCATGGGAAGCACAACGCTCTGACTATCTCATAATTAGTTTATATTTTGAGTGTCAGACCCACAGAGTGTGGTCTGAGAGGGCTATGTTCATTCTTTTTTAAGAGCATTTGGCTATCATATGTTATAGCTGTTCACCAGGACAGACCTACAGTAAAGGCTCAGCTATTTCTGAGCTTGGTGGTCTGGTATCACTGTGTATGTGTATATAGTGACTGTATTCACAGTACTCCATTTTCAAGCAAAGCCATTGATACACAGAGCTCATTACCCTCTTAACAAACCAACACTCTCATCTACTTAGGAATAGTTGTCGGACGACCTAGAATTGTATTTAATAGCTATTACCACGGTGAGTATAATCATATAACCGTGGACATAAATAGTAATTAATAGCTATTTCATTATATACACTGACGTATTTGACAATAAGCACACAGACACCCCCTCATTTTTAATTTGTTTTAATCATTTGGTTCATTGTATATTTTGCTGCAATAAATATATTTTAATTAATTCATTAATAAATAGTACTTTTAATTTAAGTGTAGGGTGCTCTCTAGTGCGACACTACAGGGAGCTTTCTTTCTTTTCTTTGTTCATCAATGTAAAAGTTGCGCGCTAAAATATATTTTTTCGTGGTAGGTGCGCTATGGGTTCGGGGGGGGGGGCTGCTCCTTTCATTTGTCCCAAGCCCCATGATTTCTGTTGGCGGCCCTGTGGGTGATGTGAGGTGCAGGGGGGGAGAGGGCAATGGGTGATGTGAGGTGCAGGGGGGGAGGGTGATGAGAGGTGCAGGGGGGAAGAGGGTGATGGGTGATGGGAGGTGCAGGGAGGGAGGGTGATGGGTGATGGGAGGTGCAGGGGGGTGATTGGAGGTGCAAGGGGGGTGATTTGCGGTGCATGGGGGGTGATTTGAGGTGCAAGGGGGGTGATTTGAGGTGCAAGGGGGTGATTTGAGGTGCAAGGGGGTGATTTGAGGTGCAGGGGGGTCATTGGAGGTGCAAGGGGGGTGATTTGAGGTGCATGGGGGGTGATTTGAGGTGCAAGTGGGGATAGTGATGTAAGGTGCAGGGGGGAGAGTGATGTGAGGTGCAAGGGGGGAGAGCGATGTGAGGTGCAAGGGGGAGAGGGATGTGAGGTGCAAGGGGGAGAGGGATGTGAGGTGCAGGGGGTGTGATGTGTGTGCTGTGCCGGGTGGTATTGTGTGTTTGATGTGGAGGGGGAGTATTATGTGTGTGGGTGAGGGGGAGAAATGGGGGTATGAGAGATAGATGGGGAGTATCGCAAAGGTTGATAGTGAGAGGTTCTGGGGGAGATATGAGGATGATGATGAGGGGTGCTGGGGGAGAGGTGAGGGTGAGGGTGAGGGTGAGGGTGAGGGTGATGATGATGATGATGATGATGGTGATGATGATGATGGTGATGATGATGATGATGATGATGATTTTACCCGTGCGGCCCAATTTTTTTTTACCTTGAAGCAGCTCGGCCCTTCTCACTTTATGAGTTGTGCAGGCCTGCCCTACACGAACTGAGACATCGGTTCTCGAATATGTGGGATGAGTTAGGAACTGTCTAGATACCCCGCTACGATAGCACATGAATGACGCCCTCTAGGGGGAACTTAAAGGGCTTACATTCTACAGAATATACCACCTGAAAGGATAATTGGGATAGAATCCTCTTACCAGAATGCCATTCGATATATGGTTTACACATAAAGTCCTAATGTCCTGAATGAAGGCTCTCTATTCATCCTTTCTGTAACCCACTTACTACAAAGTTAATTTGGACTATTTTTTATGGTAGCTCTATAGAAATCTCCCCAAATTTTTGTTCTACTACATTACAGGTAGAGGGAGACAGAGGTTTTCATTCCTATCAATTTTAATAACAAATCAAATTTTTAACCATACCACGACAAGGGAAATTTTATTAATACTTTTTCATCTAGTGCCAGGGTGGGCAACCCTATCGCCATTCGCCACTTGTGGCGAATTGGCACGGAAAGTGTGGCGAACAAAGCTGCCTTGACTCTCTCTGCGGCCCGTGACGGCCCCCTGAACCCCCCCCTCTCCCCTTCCTTGGTAGGGAAGGAGCGCGCTCCCGCTGTGTAACACGCTATCCTCCCTCCTACACCCCCGTCTGCTCCAACGTGTGCTCCATCCCCTTCGAGCTTGCTCCAGCGTGACGCGCTGATGCGTACACCTCCCCCCCAGCTCGCTCCTGCGTGATGTGCTTCACGCCTGCCAGCCAGCCACCCGCGCCGCCCGCCATCCAAAAATGCCAGCCCGCCACCACTGCCGCTAGCCGCCACCACTGCCGCCGCTTCTTCCATCGGCGGCGCAACACAATCTGGTAGGCATTGGGGGTATGGGGGTGCGGGTGCTTGATGAGGGGGACTGCAGAAAGGGTGCTGGGAAGAGAATAAAGGGTCCTGGGGGGAGAATCATGGGTGCCGAGGGGGGGGGGGAGAATCAAGGGTGCCGGGTGGGGGGGGTGGAGAATCAAGGGTGTTGGGGGGGGAGAATCAAGGGTGCCGGGGGGGGAGAATCAAGGGTGCCCGGGGTGGGGGGGAGAATCAAGGGTGCCATGGGTGGGGGGGAGAATCAAGGGTGCCGGGGGGAGATCAAGAGTGCTGGGGGAGATGATGAGGGGGGGTTAGATGAGATGGTGATGAGGGGAGGGGTTAAATGAGATGTGATGAGGGGGGGGTGAGGAGATGATGAGGAGGGTAGTGGTGGTGGCATGAGAGGATGAGGGGGGGTTGCGGTCTGAGGGCCGTTCTATAGTGTGTGCGCTTGCTGCACCGTGTGCGCGCGTGGCAGTTATAGTTGGCCGAGGTTTGTCAGCCTTTCTATAATGGTGCCGCGCGCGCATGGCAGTGAGCGTGGGACCGGCTGAAAAGGGGGAGAATGAGGAAAAGAAAGATTTCGCTACCGCCGCTGAAATGTGTGTGTATGTACAATGTTAATAAATAATTTATTAAAGTATTTCTTTATTTATTTCAAACGTATTTATAACACACACACACACACAGTGCCTCACTCGCTCACAGCATACACAAAAAAAGCATGCGTCACGTGCATGCGCGTTCGCACAGGCTCCGGCGCACACACTATAGAACGGCCCTGAGAAACAGTGTGTGTTTAAAATTTTCGCATGCGCAACATAACACCTCAATTTTTATATAGTGTGGCTATTTTCACTTCTAATTCGCCACACCTGTGGCTATATTGAAAAATAGGTTGCCCACCCCTGATCTAGTGGTACATGATTTTGAAAATCTCTAGAAATTATAATAAGGGTAATCTATCATTTCAACAAAATCAGACTATCCAAAAGTTGGCAGAAATAAAATGTATAATATTTAAACCTGCTGATAAGGGAAGGACGACAGTACTAATTATTGTTTTTTATTGTTAGGTGCCCTGTTTCTGAATATACATGGTCTAATCGTTATTATATAATATTAGAGTATTGACTTCCACATTGCATACATCATGACATAGTTTGTAATTTTTGGGACTATAAGACGGATAAACTTTTCTACAGTCATCATTGTCCCTGAGGAAGCTCTATGAGTGAAAGGTGTAGGACTACAGTGTGTGAAGCATTTCATTACTGTAGAGAGCCCAGCTGCAATCCCTGCTCTCATTCCTGTGTAACGGGTGTTCCCTGTGAACACAGACGCCTACTGATGCTGTATTTTACCTGTGTGGCCCTCAGGAGCCAAAGCCTCCGCTGGGGGAGCCTGGGGTACATATATAGATATCTATCTCGTGGTGTAATGCCTCCACTTGGGAAGGATCCTGACAGGGTGGGAGGGGCCCCTCACAGGATTCAAACCAATGACACACACTTGGTATGAACAAACAAGAATAACCTTTACTGACCATGCATATATATACTCTTATACTCTATGTCCCAATGTCATTCACTCCCACTTATGAGTGTACACCCCTTTACCCACCACCGTGTTCCCCCACACCGTGTCCACAGTATAACCCTTGTCCCGTGGTCAGTGCTGCCACTATGTGAAAGTACTCTGTAGTTGGTGCACTTGCTTAACAATACCTGCCCAGTGCGGCTGCACCTGGGCGTTCAAAGGATCTTCATAAGGGATCCGATGACCTCCTGGGCGATGTCCGTTTCCACCAGCGTGGTACTCAGTCAGGGCTGTCCACCTTAGCACAGTTCTGCTCTCTCTGCGGAGTGGGCCTGATCCCAAGCCTCGGAATGGGAAGCGCAGCGTCCACTGTGTCCCTAACTGTACTGCTGACACTAAAGGGGCAGGTTCCCTAACCTAGGTGTCCCTGCAGAAACACAATCTTACTGAGTGGCTCAGGGGCTAACTGGGGACTAGGGGGCAGCTGGCATAGTGCAGTGTGTCACTGACCCCTGCACCCTCACCTCCTTCCCCACACTTTCCTGGCACCGACTGACTGTCTCAAACCCCACAAAATTTATCTATCTCCTGTAGCAGGGAGATCCTACAGCCCTATAGGATCCCTGGCGTCAGGTGGTGCGTTCCTGAGGCTCATGGGACATGTTGTCCCTACCCATAGCCAATCCTCATTGGCCACCTCTTCGCGATCTTGTAACGGCCCCCGCGAATCCCCCTGCGCATGCGCTAGCTCGCCGAGGGCCTCCGCAACTGCTGCCCTCACTGCTCATGCGCAAGCCAAAAGAAAATGTCGGTGCTCTGCACGGGAGCCGCCGAGAATGCCGGCTACATGATCACCGCTGCACCAGCACCCAGCAACCGCCACACACTAACTCTTACTCTCCCCCACTCTTGCGGCCATAGGGGATCGGGCTACACCAGTATGTTGGCATAATTTCTGGAAGTGATGTCAGGACTGCCTTAATCAGAAGAAGGCGAGTACTGGCGTCTGCTGTAGTTCCATGACTCCATTTTCTGACCCTGGGTGGTCACAACGATTTCTTGTATAGCGATGGCTGATCCAGCTATCTCTCTACCTTCACTGTCATGTAAGTTCTAGTAAGACACAGACAGTGACAGGCTATCCTGTGGGTTTTCCCCCTCATGCTGACTTCCTGAGTGACAGGTGTGGAGATGACACAGGGATCTGTGATAGCCAATGGTGGTACAGATACTGGACCCTCCCTCTTTGAGCTTCAGGAAGGAAGTGCCTAAATGATAGAATGAAGTTCAGCCCTTTGGGGGTGAGTCCTTCAGCAGCAAGTTGGGTGCGAGACAATCCCTTCAAGCGGTAGGAGCTATCAGCTTCTCCTCCCAGCTGGGAGTGAGACATGTGTTCAGCCCCTCATGGGCTTAGAGCATAATCTAATCCAGAGAGGCCTCACCATTACACGCAGGTCAGTAGATCCAGAAGCCAGGGATATACCTTATCAACTGGAGCATACGCTGCAACAACATCAGCAGTAGCTGCTGTCATAAAGATCATCCTCATTTATACTTCTAGCTCTGCTGCAGTCTATGTGGAGAGAGGTGTTGGGCATAAGTACTGTAATAGTGGGGACCGCCTTCAGCCTTGCTGAAGCCTCCTATATCTTGAGGCATTGTCAAAAAGAAAGAAAAAACCAGAGGAATCCCCAAAGGTCTTCCCTGTCCCCCCACATCATTGCAGGCATCTATCTCATCTCTCCTGTACCTCGCAGGTAATCAGCACTACACCTAGCAGTAGCCTAGCTATATTCTCCCAGGGGTTGGGGGAACATGCGCTACACTTGTTACTTACATTTTTGCGTATTACTTTTTATGGTATCATTTGTGTATAAAACAATATTGCACAATTTGCTTTTTCCATATTTTTGTAATTTGGAGTCCCCTATATCATCTGGATTATCTACAGAAGATGCAAAGTCCATTTATAGTTTGTTTATAACCTAATGGCCTTAATATTCCCACATCACGAGTGAGATGTTATACACCCGCCTTTAATTCGCTGAATTGATTTTAGACAGTGTTACAGTACTGTATATTTGTGCTGTTTTTCCATTCCACATATTTACCGGGATATTTTGCACTTCGAATCCTGTCCTCTATTTGTCTAGATGATTGGAAAAGTGTCTTGTATTTACGGAACTGCATTACTCCCAAGGATTGTACTTTTACAATATATATTTCCGTTTATGCACCGATAGTTAAATTTACTTTTCCATTTTAAACTTCCACTTCTAAGTGATATTTGCACTTGATTTTTGTTTTTAGTTTCTAGAGACCTTGTAAAAACGGAGTGCACATTCACATTTTAGCAATATAAATAGTTATTTCACAGACTATATACTTTTGCCTGTCCCCAACTTAAATTTAATTAGAGATATTATTAACATTTATTTTATTACCTTTATCAGCTATTAATAGAGGACTATTTGTGTGTAATTCCTACACTGCACCTTTCAAGGTACACTCTGTAGGATTGAATGCATGTGTGCTGCTTAGCTCCATTCCAATAAACTCACAAGTATATGAAACATCCAATGGGTAACTGAGTGCACAAAATTAGGGGCTTTCATGCCTAATTCTCCACTTGTGAAGAAACTTTTTGGCTTGGGATCTTTCCTTGTTTCTCACATTCCCTTCTCCTACAGTAATGCACCTATCCACAATCCCCACCCCCAAATTAAGAGGTAGAGTGGGTATCACTTCTGTCTCAGTTATTTATTACCATTTATTAAGTATCTAGGGACACATGGCACCCCTCCATGGTACAGCACAGATTCTCCTCACCTCCATGCACCACTGAACATGTTTCTACATCTGTTTCTACTTCAGCTGCAGATGGAACCTGGTGCCCAGTAGGACCCACAGAAAATGTCTCTCAGAAACTATACACTAATTCCCTTTTGTATATAACAAGAGACAGGGGGTGCCCAATGCTGCATCCAATTGACAAAACATATAAAGTAAAATACTTCAATAATAATAATTGGTTATTTCGTTAACCCTTTGGCCAAAGGCGTCATAAGCCTGCATACCAACGTCAAGGTATAACCAAAATAATGCAGGTCCTACACTACACTGTGAAACCTTTCCTTTTACCTCTGTGAGAGGGGAAAAAACCATAATGGGTCTTGTTCCTGCAGCAAGTGAAATGACCTTCCAAGTTAAAAGGGTGAAGGAGGAGGAGTGAGCTCTGGGGGGAGGTGCCACAGCCTCCAAAGAGACATAGGTTAACACAGATACCCAGCAAGCTCAAACTCCCCCAGAGGTAAAAGGAAAGGTTTCACAGTGTAGTGTAGGACCTGCATTATTTTGGTTATACCTTGACGTTGGTATGCAGGCTTATGACGCCTTTGGCCAAAGGGTTAACGAAATAACCAATTATTATTATTGAAGTATTTTACTTTATATGTTTTGTCAATTGGATGCAGCATTGGGCACCCCCTGTCTCTTGTTATATACAATTGCCACGCTCAGTAGCTCTCTGGTTGACATAAATATATATTCACTTTGTGGTGGGTGGGGGAGTTTGAGCTTGCTGGGTATCTGTGTTAACCTAATTCCCTTTTGTATTGGTAGAAAAACATTACTACAAAAATCTGTCATACTGTTGATAACAGCACTAGGGAGAAAAACGGTTTGAGCAAATCAGTACGTCTGGCCTTAATTCCCTGAAAGGAATACAACCATATTCCTTTAGTGGTTATGTACAGTACAAGTAACATTTTATCCTATCAAGAATGGGGAAAAGGATACTGCAAACTTAGAACATTTACTTGTTATTAATCTCAACTATTATCCGATTTTAATCATGTTGTATTTCTATACTGAATGCTGGTTACATAGAAAATTAAAAACAGGGTAAGTTTTGTATAACATCCTACAAGAAATCCAATTAATCAAACCTGATTGAAAAGAAATACTGTATACTGTATATGATGTTGGAAAAGTTTGCACAAGTTCGAGACTGAAGTGAAATTTGCTGTTTCTCTGCGGGAAATAAAACTTGTGAAAAAGTCCAACCAGCAAAATTGCAGGGTCATGTAATCCTGTTTTTACATAAAAAAAAAAAAAAAAAAAACAGAATTAGTGGTCAGAAATTAAAACATTTTACAATGTTAGACATTTTCATAAAAAATTAAATTGAGCTTTTTTTAAGGTAAATGCAGTTTTAATGCACAAAGTAGTGAAATCACAACTAAAAAAAAAAGAAAACCTTTTGCACATGTCTAATTGTGCTATTCTGATTATATCAGACTCCAATGTCCTAATGGAGATAATTTAAATAAATCAAAGTGATTAGATGAATGTGAGGTCTAGCAATTTAACCTTAATTGCTACTAATCAATATGCAGTTTAAATAATAAAATGGGGTAAAATTAACCTGCATATTTCTTCTAGACATTTATTTTTATTTTTACAGCAGCAAATGTATAATTTAATTTTAAAAATTCTATCAAGATACATTTTTTAAAATTGGAACACATGTAAATGGTTATCATCTAAACTTCAAAAAATTCAATAGAGAATAGGTTGCTATTTTAATCATCTACTATAATTATCCTCCCCCTTGCTTGTGCCCATACACTGCACATCTCTATCCCAGCTACTTCTACACCCACCAGTAAAAAAGCACCTCCATAAATCCTTTATTCACCTCCTTCCTCTCTCACTATGCCTCCTTCTTGCTGCTGGTGATATACTGCACATTACCGGTATCGCTTAATCCTGGACCCAGCCATATACACACCTGCTCTCGCCAACACCTCCTGCATCCTCCCACCTGGATAAAAGGCTTAACTAATCTAACTTGTTATCGTATCATTTGTGTATAAAGCAAGATTGCACTATTTGCTTTTTTCATTTTATACAACGTGTAGTCCCTTATATCATCTGGATTATCTACAGAAGATGCAAAGTCCATCTAAAGTTAGTTTATAACTCAGTTGCTTCATTAACTCCCACATCTTCCTTCCCACTCCTGTGCTCCCTGGAATGTCCACTCTGACTAACACGTTTCTGACTATGCACAACCTATTCATCTTTGTTCTAACAGAAACTTGGCTCTCACAACATGACTCTGCTGTGGAGGCTTCTGTCTCCTGTGGTGGTCTCTATAATACTCCATACCCCAATGGCCAGCGTGGTGGGGGAGGTTTTCTCCTGTTGCTGATATAAAGACACTATCAAATTTTTAGTGTACAGATTTAGCAAGACTGAACATCTCCGGTGCTGCTCGCGTTCACAGCACCAAAGGATTAACTCTGTGGGGGATTCCCATTAAGAAGCATGGACTCCCAGCAGCGCAATAATGGCAGACCCTGTACCCAGTGTAGCAGACTTTTTCTTGCTCATCTGTGAAGTCTTACTACATCTATAGGTACTTGCTGAAAGGGGTATCTTGATGTGGCTGCAGGTTAAACATGTTTTAGCCAAAAGATTGAATAATCAACCCATACTTAAGACAAAAACATAGAACACACATAGAAAATGTCGATTTGATTTAACTTTAAATAAATCCAATATTAGTCCTCTGGAGTGCTGCCTATTTTTTCCTGCTTGAAGTAGAATACACAGCTTCATGGACTATGTAGTTGGCGCATGGCAAGCACCCGGGGCAGTTCCAAACCAGAGATCATGTGAGTGCACCTTTTTTCTATACCCAATATAATTAAATATATACATATTTAAACTGTGGGACTGGGTTTTGACCTTGCTAAGGTTGCATATGACTATTTATACCAGGTCCTTACTAAAAGAGGTTCCCTTTATGATTGCATTATCACCTCCTATAATTCACCATCATGCATTCCTCTTACCCCCTCCAACCTGTTCCTCACTATTTGAGACCTTCACTTCATTGACCTCTCGGCTCTGGCATCTTCCGTGAATGTTAACCTCTCCTCTCTCGCTCTATCATCTGAACCTGACAATCTTCTCAATATTTACAACTATCCTCTCCTCCCTTGATCTATATTCCCTGTGGACGGACGTTCACAGAGGTACACAATTGGAGGCTTTAAAAGGTGAAATTATAATAGGCTTTATTGTGCCTTTTCCTTTTCATCAGGAAATCATCCAAACACAGGGGGGGGGAACAAAGCTTCTATTCACTTGGGAGTATCTCTAGTGAAAATACCATGCAATTAATTCACAACTCTCTAAGTCAAGCATGTCTCGCAGCCCCAAAACATATAGCATGAAATAAGCAGATATAAGCAGTCTCTTAATTATGAAAGTCTTATCTGTTTCTTGCTGTAGAGTAAGCTTCTCTGCTCTCTTGGAACCGCACCCGTGCGTGCACAGAAAATATCAGCATCCAGGTTTAGAAGTCTTATTTGGTGTCTTGCAATCAGCTATGCCGGGCAGAGCTCAAGACCGGTCAGCTCCAGAGATGTGTGTTCTCTTGGTCAGTCTCTCCTGGGAGTCTCAAGAACACTCTTCTGTCTCTCCAAAGGTCAGCTCTCAGTCAGAGCTAAGGAGTCACTTCCTGACTCAACAGACAGGCTTTTGTAAGCAAACTAGATCAGGCAGGTGGTGTTAATTCATTGACTACCAGCAGTTAACCACCACACTGCTAGATTAAAGGCACATTACTTGAACAGGGATTACACCCATGTTACATACCTCCCCTGTTTGTGGGAAGCTCGGGCTTGCCACGGCCAAAGCCCATCCTTCCACTCTCATTCTAGATATCTCAGTGACTTGAATGAGAGTGGATGGAGGAAGAGAACCCTCAGTCCTGTTGGGATTGGAGCCCTTTCTCCAGTTTATTCGTGTCTCCTCCAGAAGGTGTTTGAGATCAGCACCCCTCAGTCGCTTGAGGAGGACTTTCTCCAAGTATATTCTTTTTTCTACATGCGCGGTCATGAGATTTCCCTCGCGTCGGGAGCTCGTCTTATTGTAGGCATACTGTATGGCAGCAGTTGCAGAGCGTTTAAAAACCGCCCTTTGAGTTTTCCGCTCTTGAAGCTGTCGCTCTGCCCTTTTCCCACTCAATGGGGTTGCTAGTTCAGCTCCTTTTAGATTAAGTTGCAATTCCACACCTACTTCCAGAGAATGTCCCATCTTTTCAGCTTCATCAGCTAAGGATTCCTCTGGTTTTGATTCAGCACGTGTACCTTCTTTTGTTGCCTGCTGGGTGGCTGAAGGTTTTGCTAGTGCTTGTTTAGGTGGTTCAAATTTTGCAACCTTGTCTTTCAGATGAGCGGTATTCCCAGCTCTCACTGTACCCTTGTCTTCATGGGTTTTTGAAGCTGTGGGATACTGACACTTAGTCAGGGTCAATACTTGTCCTTGTAGGACTGTAATCTCATCCGCGAGAGATCTCTGTTTTTTGAGTGCGTCTTGCAAGTCTCTTCTCAGGGAATTTATCTGCATGCTTTGCTTTCTATGAGCTTGCCTCCCCATTTTATTGCATTGTGAAGCACTATGAACTTCTTTGCTTGGGCAACAGTTACTTGTTTCAGTTTCTGGACCTTCTTGTGCTCCCTTTTGTGCTGCGTCACCTGGGTTCTAAGCTTGGCTTTTAGCGTTGCTTTGGTGATGCTCAGGGTAGCCTTCAGTTTCTCATGCTGCTTTGCGGGGACATACTGGGTCATCAGACGTTCCTGCAGCACTTGAATTTCTTTAGCAGCCTGCAACTTTTCTTCCTGCAGCGTTTGCTGCTTCTCCTCAGCATACTGGAGGTGTGTACACAGACCTTGCAGTTGGTTCTGCAGTCAGTGCTCTGCTTCAAACTTTTCCTTGACTTCTTCTGTCAACTGAAAATTTTCTTCTTTCAGTTTTAAGTTTTCTAATTTTTAATCTTGAATTTTCTCTTTTTTCAGTCTCTGTATTCTTCAGGGCTTCTTTGCAGTCCTCCTTCCATTTACGCACATCTGCTTTGAGAATGAAACTCTCCTGGCGTGAGACTTCCTTCTCTAGGTTGAGGGTCTGAAGCTCCTTCTGAGAGACTTTGAGATCTGTATCAAGATTATCAATAGTTTCTTTAGCAATATCCAGTTCCTCAGTGAGACTGTGTAGTTCCTTTTTGGAAACTTCCAGGTCTGTGTGGCAGCTGTTGGTCTCATGATGTGAGGCATCAAGCTCTATACGAAGAGTGTGAACCTCTTGCTGGAAGACTGTCATCTGCTTCAGTGCCTCCTCATACTTCCGCTTTAGCGTAGCCACCATTTTATCAGATTGGCTCTGCTTTTCATCCATGGCGGAAATAGTAGCCTTTGCAGTATCTAGCTCAGTCTTGAGATCCTCCAATTCGGTCTTGGCCGCAGAGTAAATTGCGAGCATAGTCTTCTGTAGCTCAGCATTATTTTCTCTCTCCCTTTCCAATTCTTCACAGAGCAGATCACAGTCATGCCTGGCATTTTTCAGGGCATTTTCATGGTTGGTCAAGGGATCGTCACTCACTGGTTCCGGCTCCACTTCCCTGGGATGGTTGGTTGAGGGTTCCTCACTGTTGGCACCGGACAGACACTTCTTTGGGGTACACGACTTCTGCCTAGGGCCCTCTGGATATTCGGTTATCCGCGGGACGAATTCTCCATTTTCTCTAGGATGCAGGGCAACACGGTCCCCCTTTTCCTCCACAGGATCTGCGGACGTGTCTGTTCCTTTCACGGTAAGTGAAGAACTGATTTTCTTTTTCTTTTTCCGCCTTTTTGATTTGGATGACACCGTCCCTTCAGGGATATTGGGGTCTCCATCTTCATTTGAAATTTTAGCAGCTTCATTATATACGCCAGGCTTTTCTTGCAGTTGCTTTAGCTGACAGAAATATTGGGTGATCTGCTGCTCCCGCTCTGTCTCCTGTTGATCATATTCGTCATCAAAGGGAGCGGTCTTTTCTGTTCGTGCCGAGTTCAGGCACCCCCACCATTCTGGGTGTTTTGTGACGGTAACTCGGTTCGGGTTCCCCATAAGAGATGTCTTCCTCTTTATTGGACTGGAAGGGCCACTCTTCCGTGGGGTAGGGTTCATTACAGGAACGCTGCATCTTGTCCTCCATTTTTAGGCTATCAGGTGTAATTTTCTTCCTGACCTCAGGAGGCGCTATTGCAGCTGTTGCCACTGTATTTGCTAGAACCCCCAATTGTGGTAGTCCTACAGGTGGGCATATTTTGCTTGTAGAGGGCGTAGCTCTCACAGGCATCTCTGTAGAATTTTCTTTCTTGGATAAGTTTTACAATATCAGCAGTACTGTGCATGCATTTTCTCTCATCAGGTATACAAGATGTGCAGTTGCTAGGTAAAAAAGTCTATTTGCTTTACACCACTTACTTGCTAGGTTTTTACTCTCATTAGGTATGCTGAATGTGTAGTTGCTAGGAAAAAACTTATGTTTGCTTTACACCATTTATTTGCTATGTGCAATCTCTCCGCTTCAGCAACAGAATTTGGTTTACTGCCTGAGTTCAGTAATTTTCAGTCTCATCTTTGGGTATTATGGCATTCACACTTCACACTTTGGGTGTCTGTTTTTGCTCCCAAGATATATATAGGCAGACTTTATTTACTTACAGAAACAAACAACATTCTTTGCAGTGGACTATTTCTTTCATTCCCGGCAGGGTGACTCAACATTCAGCAATTGGTTTTGAAAAACCTTTTACACAGTTCAGAAATTACTTTTTCCCCTATAGGGCAATTTTACACTCAGCATTTGTTTGCTAAAAATTCCCCTGCTTCTGCACAGTCTTGTATCAATTTTCATACTTTTCTGCATATACTCCATTCACAGCTGGTAGCCCTATGCGGTGTGGCAATCTTTATTTGCAAAATCAGTACCACTCGTGGGTCACCATCTGTATTCACTGCTTCAGCGAAACTTTTGAAAACAACAAACACCTATCCCTTTTTAAGGGCTGACTCACTTCTTGAACCCTGACTATGGCTGAAAGGCAAAACCCCTATTTCAATGACCATATTACACTTTGTGATAGGCAAATTAAGGTTTAGCTACTTCAGCAGTCTCTTCTGGGTTTTTGTAAGTTTCAGTGCAGTGTGGTTTCAGTGGTGTGTATCCCTTTAATTCCGATCTCTGCTGCATGAGTTTTTTTTATTTTTTTCCTAAGTTTCTCAGATTGTTTGTAGGCAAAAAGCCTTAAAAAAAAATTCACCTAAAAATCTCCGGTCCTTTTTAACTACAAAGACACCTCTTGTCCCACCTCGGACACCATATGTGGACGGACATTCACAGAGGTACACAATTGGAGGCATTTATAAGGTGAAATTATAATAGGCTTTATTGTGCCTTTTAATTTTCATCAGGAAATCATCCAAACACAGGGGGGGGAACAAAGCTTCTATTCACTTGGGAGTATCAGAGATATGTGTTCTCTTGGTCAGTCTCTCCTGGGAGTCTCAAGAACACTCCTCTGTCTCTCCAAAGGTCAGTTCTCAGTCAGAGCTAAGGAGTCACTTCCTGTCTCAACAGACAGGCTTTTGTAAGCAAACTAGATCAGGCAGGTGGTATTTATTAATTGACTACCAGCAGTTAACCACCACACTGCTCGATTAAAGGCACATTACTTGAACAGGGATTACTCCCCTGTTACATTCCCCTTCTGAGCTTAGACATAACCGTCCATCTAAGCCATGGCCTTGGCTAAATTTACAAACACGCATCTTTCACACTCGCTCGTCTGTGAGAATTCTGCATGGTCCGGACCTGGTTTTGCGATCTGGTCCAGTTTTTTTAATGTGCTTGCCCTAGCTTGGCTGTTTCGGCCATTTTGGTTTCTGGCAACCTCCTATATAATAACACTGAAGATGGACAGAACCCCTATATTGCACTCTATTCCTATGTGAAATGGTGGATGAATTAAAACATATTTATTCAAGAACTTCGTTAAAACAAGGGGGTTTAAAACATTTATTAAATAGTACCAAGTGCTTAATAAATTCTTGGGGTAGGTTACTCCAGTGGAGTGTTATATGGATATTAAAGTCCAGTGTTAGTGAACTCACTGGCCCTAGTAATCCTCATATACAGTGATTAGCTAGGGATTTGTTTGGAGTGGGAATGAAAGTAATGACCATATATGTAGTGCCACAGTAATTGAGTACTAGTTGGTGCACCTTTACACAGAGACCTTATACTGTGCTGCTATATTTTGCAGCCAGTTATATGATATTGGTTGTATATTACAATCCTAGGTAGTTGTGCATCAAATCTTGATCACTAACGCCAACTAAGATTAATTGTGCGTGAGCGCGGAGAATAAGATATTATATATGGTGTGAACCTGGGATCTGAAGTATGCAGATCTGAAGTTAACACTGGTACTCAAGAGGTTAATTGCTGATAAAAATAGGGGCACTGTAGAAACTCCTATATGGTTAGATAAGGAGTGTCTGCTAAGTACTGCACCGTGTAGGATCTATATGCAGGTTAGTAGTATAAAACCTTTATCCTAATTGGTGTTGTACTGCTCCATATATGGTATGAAACTGGCACTCCAGATGTTAATGGCTGGATCGTACACTGTATGCTTACAAAGTTAACATAATCCCTTAATTTAGTGTAGTGGTAGGATATTAGCAAGATAGTAGTCCCTAATAGTATAGATAATAGTGGTGAGCCAGATAGATTTAATCATGCCCTTTTGTGTTGGCTCACAAGACCGTCAGGTCTATTCAGAGCCCGTAGCTGTGCAGCAGCCAAGCCACGCTGACTTTCCCTAGTTGGATGAAGTCAGAGGGCTCGGCACGTGCACGTGACTGCGTGGTGCCGTGCCGACGCACGCGTTTCGCGAGTAGCTTTTTCAAGGCCAGTATGCGAAAAAGAGTGCTATATAGGGGTTCTGTCCATCTTCAGTGTTACTACATTTCTTGCCCCTTTAAGCACCATTCCCTACATCACTAGCTGTAGCGGGGGTATCTGATAAGTATAACCTCCTATAAAACGCTGCACTTCCTTCAGGAAGTTGCAGAGCAAGATTTCTGTTACAACCCTTTCCAGCGGCGGATTCCCAAATCCGCCACCCTTAGGCACTTGCCTGTGTCTTTCGCCCTGCTTCCCCTTCAGAATTCATCATCAAATGATGCCGCGGATGTCACCAACGTGGTAACACGATGTCATTATGGCACAGTTACCATGGCAACGAGACAACGAGACACCATTTGTTACGTCCGCAGCGTGATTTTATGCTCGATTTTGAAGGAGAAGCAGGGCGGCAGAACGAAGGCAGCCGGCACAGGTAAGTAAGTCCCTTCCCATTAGGTCCGATAGGCTAAGAGCACAGTAAATGCAAATGGGGCGGACATTTTTGTCAACCCAAAATTTTGCTAATGGGAAATCTGACACTGGTCCTAGCTATTGTTGCTGTAGTTTCCCTGCTACCGATCTCTGCTTCTGACCCTGACTAAACATTTGCTGCCTGCATTTACCTCAGCCTGTGACCCCGACTCTGCCTTGATCATCTGCCTGCAACCAGACTACTTTAACAGGACAAATACAAATCGATCACTCCTGGCTCCAAGATCAGCCTAAAAAGTCAACTTGAACTTTAAAGTCCCACAATATATTGCTGTATGCAATGTATAGTACAGGTGCGCCCACGAGTATTCTAAAACTTGCCTTGGAAAATCTGGGGCAATCACCAACAATACCCCAGTAATTCTGCATTTCAGGCAACTTCATTACCTTAGCGGCTAACTGCTAAGGCAATGAAAGGGTTAACTACCAGTGTCATGTTTATTGTGGGTAGCAGGGTTGGGTGGGGTGAAGAAACCTTTACGGTTTCGAAACGCGTTGGAAGTGTGCTACTATTCTACCTTGACTCTCTGCCCCGTTATTGTATACTGATCTGGCCACCGGAGGAGGATTGCGACGCGAGTTTTGGTGCAACCCTCCTGTGACGTCACTATCCGGAAGTGCTGGAACGGAGGACAGAAGGAGGAATCCAGCCGTCGCGGAGATCCGCGGGATACGGCCATTCTCACGTGAGCCGCGGGTCTGCTGGACACTGCTCACATTCAAGTGGGGACTCTAAAGGACTCCATACTTACCCATCCGGAACCTGGATATCACGGACCAGCTCCATTACTCCTTGATGACATCTGATCCAGTCCACAGTGTTGGTGCATGGGTAACTTACCCCTGAAATGCTTATCTGAATTTTATTTGATGTACGCACAATACTTACCCTATTAATTTGTTGTCTTAATATATTTTTAATGCACTATGAGCGTTGTGCGCTGTGTTTTTTGTGTATTTGGGTGAAGGTGGTACTTTTATTTACTTTATTTATGCTGGCTGGCTAATGTTTGCTTCACAATGGGCAAATGCACTATTTTTGACCATTACTGTACTGTATGTGTTGGGGGGGGGTTGTAGGAGGAAGTGGGTAGTAAGGAGGTAGTAGAGGAGGTGGGAAGTAGGGTTGTTGTGTGTATTTTTATGTGTGGGTAGAGGGATTGGGTAAAGGGGGTAGTAGCCCCAAGGATGGATGTTTAGGCTTACAGGGTTGCAGTGGGAGGGGTTAACCCGCAACCCCCCGCAATGCTTAACACCAACCAAGGGCCAAATACCACCTTCACCCAACCCTGCTACCCACAATAAACATGGCACTGGTAGTTAACCCCTTCATTGCCTTAGAGGTTAGCCACTAAGGTAATGAAGTTGCCTGAAATGCATTTTTACTGCATGGATTCATGCCAGGTGTCTCCGGTGCTGATATTAATGAGTATCAGCTCCGCAGACTCTCAGCATTAATCCGATACAGGAAAAAAGTTTTTTTTTTTTCTAAGTCCACTCTCGCCGCCTTCTCAGCAGGTTCTCCCCAGCCTCACGCCAACTTTTCCTGGCGTGAGGATTTTTGGAGAAACATGCCATTCTAGGGCTGCGATTAGCTAATCAAGGCTACTAGAATTGCATGAGTTTCAGAACCTGCCGATAAGTGGTTTATCGCCGCTCACGGCGATCTGTTTTGAACAGCTGAAAAAAGTAGCAATCTATGCCTTTATCACCGACTTATCGAGGCTTACAGAATAGCAGTAGGCATTTTGGCCGAAAAGGCTTCCATAAGTGGCTTATTAAGGCTTACAAAATAGGCCTGTAGATATTGTAAGGTCCGGGGGAACACACCTCCCTAAGGGGGTTCCCCCCGCGACTTTACCTACCCATGCTCCGGTCCTGCTCCCTCGACGCCGCGGGCGGGACCTTCCTTCCGCTACGCTTCCCGCGGTGGCTACTGAACGCACACATGCGCGCGCATGATCGAGGACTTTCATGTCCTCCCTCAGGAGGAGTTCCCGCCCCCAGCTCAGGCCACAGGTATCTCTCCCGCGCGGCGCACACACTTGATGCGCGTGCACCGCTCACAAGCCTCGCATCAAGAGCAGCTATGATAATTATCTCCCCACCAATTCCTACGCTAAGCTAGAGAAATGTTCTTTTCATCTTTCTTCCATTCCCTTTCTTGGATATATCATTTCTAGCACTGGCTTCTCTATGGACCCAGTCAAACTCAAGGCTGTCTTAGAATGGCCACAACCCACTTCCCTGAAAGCCATACAGCGATTCTTGGGATTTGCGAATTACTATCATAAATTCATCAAGAATTTTTCTTCTACCGTGGCCCCCATTACTGCCCTTACCAAAAAGGGAGCTAACACAGCAGTCTGGTCTCCTGCAGCTCTCCAAGCTTTCGACTCCCTCAAAATATCTTTCGCTTCTGCTCCTATTTTGCGCCACCCTGACCCAGGGCTTCCCATTACCCTAGAGGTAGACGCATCCGACGTCGGTGCTGGCGCCATTCTCTCTCAGAGACAGTCCCCACAGGCCAAATTTCATCCCTGTGGGTTCTTTTAAAAAAAAATCTTCGGCAGAACGGAACTATGACGTCGGAAACAGAGAGCTCCTGGCTATTAAACTCGCCCTTCAGGAATGGAGACATCTTCTGGAGGGAACGGAGACCCCCATTTCGATCTTTACTGATCATAAAAACTTACTTTACATTGAGAGTGCACATCGCCTTGGGGCACGTCAGGCTCGATGGTCTCTTTTTTTTCCGAGATTTAATTATCTCATATCTTAAATTCCTGGTTCAAAGAATCAAAAGGCTGACGCACTTTCACGTCAATTCCTGTTTGAAGACAATTCTCAAGTTATCTCCGAGACAATCTTACCCTCCAAATATATTATTTCGGCCAACTCTTTTGATATCCTGGATCAGGTCATGGCAGCACAATCTAATCTCCCGAGGGGCCTTAAGGTGCCGGTCGGCCGTCTGTATGCAGCTCCACGCTTCCTTAAGATGATCTTGAGTGGGGTCATTCTTCTAGGTCAGCCAGTCATCCAGGCATTAGCAGGAATTCTGACCTCATTGGTCATATCTTTTGGTGGCCAACCATGTTGCAGGACATTTCAGAGTACGTAAAAACCTGTCCAATCTGCGCCCAGGTTAAGACCGCTTGAAAAAAAGCCGTATGGTCTTCTACAACCCCTCCCTATACCAGAACGCCCATGGAGTCATCTGTCCATGGACTTTGTGGTGGAACTTCCAACCTCTAAAGGGATGAACACCATTTTGGTTGTCGTGGATCGTTTTTCCAATCAGGCCCATTTTGTTCCTCTCAAAGGCCTACCCAATTCCCCCACCCTGGCAGACATTTTTGTTAAGGAAATATTCCGCATTCACGGAGTTCCTCTTTCCATCGTATCCGATCGAGGTACACAATTTGTCTCAAAATTTTGGCGGGCCTTCGCTCGCAGGATGGATATCAACCTCCATTTTTCTTCTGGGTATCATCCCCAAACTAATGGGCAAACCGAGAGAACGAACCAGACTCTGGAGCAATACCTCTGATGCTTCATTGCAGAAAGCCAAGACAATTGGGTAGATTTACTAGCAGAGTTCTCCCATAACTCTTTAAAGAACAACTCCACGTTGAAATCCCCTTTTTTCATTAATTATGGTTTTCACCCGGGTCAGCTGCCCACCACCTCAGTTCCTTCCGGGGTTCCATCGGCCGATGACCGAATCAAGGAACTTCAGGAATCCTAGAAAAGGATCCAAGAGGCTTTAAGAAAGGCAACTTACAGACAAACGGCACAGGCAGATCGTCACCGCCGTCAGGCACCAGTCTTCAAACCAGGGGATAAGGTCTGGCTCTCCTCCAAGAACATTAGACTGAAGACTCCAAGCCACAAACTGGCTCCCAGGTTCTTGTTTCCATTCTCAGTAATAGAACGGATCAATCCTGTGGCATATCGTCTGGAACTTCCTCCATCCATGAGGATACCCTCCGCGTTCCACGTGTCACTGCTGTAACCTGTCTCCCAGAGTTCGCGGTTCCATAGGACACCGATTGACCCTAAGCCAGTCATAGTCCAGGGGCAGGAGGAGTTTGAAATTCAATCTAGTCTGGATTCCAGGAGGACGAGGGGTTCGGTACAATACCTGGTTCACTGGAAGGGCTTTGGTCCAGAGGAAAGATCTTGGATACCCTTCCATCAAATACATGCTCACAGACTGCTGAGACTCTTTCACGCTAAATTTCCCCAAAAGCCATATTACAGTCGTCCTGAGGCCGCTCCTCAAGGGGGGGGTACTGTAAGGTTCGGGGGAACACACCTCCCTAAGGGGGTTCCCCCGCGACTTTACGTACCCACGCTCCGGTCCTGCTCCCTCGCCGCCGCGGGCGGGATCTTCCTTCCGCTCCGCTTCCCGCGATGGCTACTGAACACGCGCATGCACGCACGATCGAGGACTTTCCCGTCCTCCCTCAGGAGGAGTTCCCGCCCCCAGCTCAGGTCCAGAGTTTCTCTCCCGCGCGGCGCACACGCCTGATGTGCGTGCACCGCTCACAAGCCTCGCATCAAGAGCAGCTGTGGTAATTATCTCCCCATCAATTCCTATCTTCCCTGGGGCCGCTCCCTTGTTACTCCCCCTCTTTCTATTGGGCCTTCCTCCTATTTATACCTTGCTCAGCCATTCCTTCTTTGGCTGAGCATAGCTTTGTGTGACCTGTGTTACCCACGGTCGTGCCTACCTCAGTCCCTGTCTCTTTGTCTTCTCTAGTGATCCTTTGTGTACCGTACTGGCTTGGCTGTGGACCCGCTCTGGACTTCGACCCTTGGCTTGCACCCTGACCTCCTGGACTTCCCGAACCCCTTTACCTCGGCTTGCAGATTCCAACCTACCTCCCGGCTCTGGCCCCCAGGTTCTCGGTACCAACTATCTTCTGGAACCTCCCTTCTCGTCTGGCGAGTATCTTACTCTATCTTATAATCCCAGATGGTTCCAGACGCCTATTTTCCACTTTCCAGGCGTGTCCCCGTAGCTGTGGGTGCAGTTGTTACCCATCTCACCTCAGTTTCGGGATCCCTCCTTGTCCGTGGTGAGCACAGCGTAACAGATATTTGTTGGAAAAATACACAAGTATGTAGCACACTTTCCCCCACCCCCTTGGAGGATGTGTGGCTACAGTGTGTGGTGCAATACCTGTGGATCACAGGAGGTCTGAGCCTCCGCTGCATGGAGCCTGGGGGTGTTCTGTAATGGATTATACTGTGTGGAATTACCCGTTACAGGACATACAATATATATCACCTAGGTCATCTTCACTATATATATATATATATATATATATATATATATATATATATATATATATATATATATATATATTATAAAAAAATATATATATATATGATGAGACACAAAGAAATATCGCTCAACACTATAAGTCACTGGTGTCCACAAGAACTGTCAATAAGTAATATAAATCATACTCCAAAGTGGTGCTAAAGGTTGAAATAATATTAAGCCAACAGAGAAAGCAACCTTATAAAAAGCACACGGACATACCAATAAGGTGTAAACAAGGAATTTTATTAAAGTGAGTTATAACAGGGGATAAAGTTAAAAGGTGAGGGGGGCTCAGCTCTACCAAACAATGTGAGCCTAGAGGCAAGGGTCTAAACATAGAACCAAATCTGACATGCACAGGACACAGGGAGCTCTGTAGAAGCACACCTGTGAATTGAAAACCCACACTGATAATAGGTATATCCACATTAGAATAATCACCATACAATCGTAAGGAAAGGTTGCATGGAGTGGAGGCAAGGATAGTACAGGTAGAAATGTGAAATATACATCACCACTCAGTGTAGGGGTGTCACGGGCAAAAGAGTAGGTCAGAGCCTCATATCAGGAGAACGAAGGTAGGGGCCACCCTCAGCAGATTCCCACTCCGACGCGTTTCGACTTGAAAATGTCTTCTGGGAGAAGTGTTTAGACCCTTGCCTCTAGGCTCACATTGTTTGGTAGAGCTGAGCCCCCCTCACCTTTTAACTTTATCCCCTGTTTTAACTCACTTTAATAAAATTCTTTGTTTACACCTTATAGGTATGTCCGCGTGCTTTTTATAAGGTTGCTTTCTCTGTTGGCTTAATATATATATATATATATATATATATATATATATATATATATATATATATATATATATATATATATATATATATATATATATATATATATATATATATATATATATATATATATATATATATATATATATATATATATATATAGTGAAGATGACCTAGGCGCAAAAAAAAAGGGTGAGGAACAAATAATACAATATAATGGGAAGTCCACAATAATTCAAAAAACAGAACACTGTCAAGGAAGGGGATCCCAAAAAACAAATGTCACTGTATCCAATTGGGAACGAGAAATTCCTTGCTGTATACAATTAGGAGTGTGGATAATATAAATACATATAGGGTGTACAATCAGCTCTTCAGCTCTCCTCTCTCTGCTCATAGAACGCTCGCCCTACGTGTTTCTCCAATGTGGCTTCGTCAGGGGTACTCGCCCCAGGGGCGAGCGTTCTATGAGCAGAGAGAGGAGAGCTGACAAGCTGATTGTACACCACGGATCCGGAGCAGTGAATTTCCAACAACAGAGAGGAGATGTCGCGAGAGCGGAGGTCACGTGACGCGGAAGTGACTGCGTGAGTTAGTTGGACTGGGAGCCGGTGCCGATCACCACTGAGTGTGAGAGACTCGTGTGAAACTCTCAAATGCTTTTTTACGACTCACAAAGTATGAGTGGGATACTTATTTAATTCCTTTATTAGTTTTAAAATAAAAGATTTTACACTATATTGTTTTTACTTTTCTTTTCCCTACCCAATCCTTGTATGAGATCTGTCTGGAAGACCCAATCCCTGTATACAGTTGCACCGCGACTGCTGTGAAGCACTGTGAAAGCAGTGACTTTGAAAAACGGAGAGTTTCCAGCCAAAAAGATCACCAAGCTGAGTTCTTGATCCCTGAGTGGATAAACAGCTGATATAAATCCTAATTGCTGTAAGTGCATATCTCACCAAATTAATACTCTGATAATCTGACGTATTACCTTTGATGGTTCTTTTTCTCTTTTTTCTTTCTCTCCCTGCTTTTCTTTGCGCCTAGGTCGTTCTTTCTCATGCATTTTATATCGGCAACTGTGGAGCTGTGGACTGATGTGGCAGCAGACTTAACAGGGTCAGTTAGTATTTAAAGGGTTAAAACCTCTTGTTTATGTAGCCATGTGTACAATTGGTGTACATATCTCTTTCTCATGCTGGCAGTAAACCTGGTAAGTATGCAGGATTGCCAGCAACAATCATGGAGGTTTGCCCTCAAACCCTGGTGAGGTGTCATATGTCCCAAAGGAAGTGACAACATATTTTGTGTCCACCCTTAGTGACACAGAGGGTGTCTGTTTTCTAGAGGTGATATAAGACACAGAACTGCCTAAAGTTAGCAGTTCAGTTCAGTTGGTGTTCTGACTCTGTTCAGGAGAGTCATGTGGAGGTCTGCAACAGTGTTGCAGTGTCTGATGCAATAGCTGTGAGTCTGTGCAGCTCAAAGCAGAGAGACAAGCTGGTGAATCTCCCTGAGGGGTGAGTTGGAGAGCAACTCTATTTGAGGAGAAGGAACCTTCCTAATGGAGTGCAGCAGAGAGATGAGCGGCTAGACTGCTAGCTGTGAGGGGCAGCTGGCCCATACCACCAAGCAACAATAAAGATGCCCTGTTTAAAGACAACCCCACTGTGTGAGTGTGAAGTTACTCTCCAGCGGAAGGCACCACCAAGGAGGAGTTCCTCATCAGAACCATCCCCTTGCGGACGCAGGGATCCTGATGAGGTGGAGGCGCTGCACTGGATATAGGTAGGACTCATGCACACTACATCAGATGCCGGTCTGGGTTGGCAATCCCCACACAACAGAATGCGGGAGACTCAGGAGTCCTGTTGCCAACAGGTGCACCACCAGACACGACCATGTAATGGGGACGGGTTAGACCACAGGGGCCAATGTGAGATTGGGTGGGTCAGTCAGGCCAGAAAATCTGTTACATTTATAAATTGAACTGGCTAGTTGCAGTTTTTCACCAAATACTGTTTTGATATTTTGTTGGGAGTTGCGCTGTATGTTTCTTGTATTATATATATATATATATATATATATATATATATATATATATATATATATATATATATATATATATATATATATATATATACTTGTACAATAACTGCACACACTGGGTAAAACATAAAATAACAGCTTTAGTGCAGTTTTTCTACTGGTTATAGCCTTGCATGGCTGTAACCACCCGCCAAGTGTCCCACACTCCTGTCCCTAGAGTACCTGACAGTGAACTCAGGCACCCAACCACCCTGGTGTCCACAAGGATATAACCCCTCACATGTGGTCATCGCTGCCACTATAGTGTGTGTTGGTGCACTTGAGCGTGGGGTACCTGCCAGGTGCAGATGCCACAGGTGCAGATGTTGAAGACGTGATTTGGAATTTAGGGTACAGTATGCAAAAGTGCAATAATAATGTAACTAGGTAAAATAATGTACCATGTTGCTGGATGAGCGAATAAAACCTAATAAGATAAAGAATCTTAACATGGAATAAAACACAGCAAAACATTTCAAACACATTTTTGGCTTTTGTGTCATCAAATTGTCCTATTATTCTCAAACTTCAGTTAAAACAGTAATGTTTGGCCAATTAATTCTCACACTAATGTGTGATATTATATGAACCAATAAATACTATAAGCCTGCTTTCCACTGACAGTTGAGGCACCGGTAACAAATTTGTCCAAAATACAGCTATTGCGTGTCACAATGATCAAGCATTGTCTTGAAGTCAAAGAAATGTAAATACTGAATACCACCTCAACCCTCACATTATTGTGACTTGAAAAGAAATGCGTTTAACATAATATCACAAACTGTTAAATGGAAGTGTTTTGCAATCTCAATCACAAGAAACTTTCCGAAAGTTGAACAAAAACAAACAACTCATTCTCAAGAAGGCCGTGGTTTATTTATGAGCAGTTTGTAAGGATGTGCTCACCACAAACGAGACGGGACCGCGGTGCTGAGGTGGGAAAGGTTAGAACGCCACCCACAGCCACGTGGGCACGTCTTGAGAGTAGATTGGTCTGGGGTTCCGGATCGGGGTAGGAGAGGTACGGTTGGTAGGAAGGCCGTTTGCCAAGTCCGGGGTTGGAGAGAGGGACGTTGTCGTTTACCGTAAGCCAGGATCGGAATGCCAGAGGTGCGGAGAGTCGTGTAGCCGTATGCCGAGTTCAGGTTGCCAGAGGTACAGGAAGACGTAGCGGAAGCCGGTTCGGTTCACGAGGAAGTCTGCAAAGAGAACTAGGGAGGCAGAGAAAGGTGAGAACAACTGGTTCTATGCTCAGCCAACGAGTCAGTGATTCTGCCAGGTATATATAGGAGAGAGGGTCCAATAGCAGTGCAGCAAGGTGGGGGTGTGTGGAGGGGCCAGGCTACCGCAGGGATAGGTCCAGAATGAGTCCCATGGGAGGAGCCATAAAGCCCAGTAGTCTGAGTGCATTTGATTGCAGCAATGTTTTGATGCGCTGTACCTTTAAGGGGTTGGGGCGACGCCGTGTGGCCATGCCTCCGTATAGCGGGGTTTGCGTGCGCGTTACCGGGTGAAGCCGCCAGCCCGAGATTAGAAGTGCAGTCCTGGCGTGCGCGCTCGCGCCCACGTGAAGCAGTGACCGGCGCTCCGGTGAGGGAATGAGAGTGTGCTGCGGGGATCTCCGTCGGAGCTGTAGGTGAGTGAGGAGCACGCCGAGGGTGGCGTGACTCCCAAACCCTCACACAGTTATACTGTACATTTCAAAAATAGAAATCCGATAGTCTAGTGGATTTGTGAAGAAAGTTATTCAAATGCATTTGCATAGTTACAAGCAATTCATCAGCTTTTGTCCCCACCAGGACCTTTTTCAAGGTAGCAAAGCAGTGATACCTGTGTAATATATATTCCCACCAGAAGCCAGGGGAGACATGTAAGGGGCAGGGGACAGGGCAGGGGCTGGGAAAATTGTGCCAAGAGCCCAAGTGCAACTGTTGCTTGGCAATTATCTTAACAGTGCTGTGCTACCTGTGATACAATAGAATAAGCCTTATTGTGACTATACATAATTATACATATCAGACTTGAATACAATACATTTAAATCATAGTAGGGAATAAAGAGCAATGTCAATACTATATATGAAACCAAGTATAAACTGTATATTAGAATATATACACTTGTATAATACTACTGATCTAAAGTCCTAGCGGCTTCCTCTCAAATATGAATACTCTTAGTCTAGAAACTATGCTCAAATCGCTAAGGAAAGATGCAGCCTTGCCGCAGTCTACAGACAAAATTTGAAGACCAGTAGGAGAGTAAATTGCATATAGCGAGCATGACATGTCTGTACAAAGCAACACGAGAGCGACTGTGCTTCCAAGTCTTGGCACCCTATTTCCAGTCCCCTCCCAGTTTCCTCCCCCTTACATGTTTCCCTTGGAGTCTGGTGGGTATATTTAGCCCAAAGGTATCACGATTCATTTTTTTATCCCCCATGTGGGGGCCGAAACGTTGATGAATTGCTTGTAATTATGTAAAGAACTTTCTTCATAAGTCCACTGAAGAGTTTGCTTTGTATCTTTGAATTGTATACTATATCAACCAAAATGTCTGGACTGATGTGCCTCTTTTCTATATGAACAGTTATACTGACATTGCGAATACCATGGAAAACGAAACAAACACCTGTTGTAATTATCACTGCCACCTAGATGTCAAAGTAAATCTACAAGTTGTTCAGTTTGGGAAGTCAAGAAAAAAGTGCACTTCAAAAAATAAATAAATAAGTGGTCCGAATCAAATTTTATATAAGATACATGTATAAAACAAGTTGTATTACTTTACACAAATATTCCAAATTATATACAAAAATGTTACAAATGATTTTATATAAATTATGTAATATGTTAAAGTGCATAAACATAAAAAACAATTTCAAATGTAATTAAAGAAAATTCAAGAATTGTTCATTCATAATGAAAAAGCAGATATACAACAGACTCCTGATAGCTATAGTCTTGGCCTTTTCTTATATTCCTATAATAGTCCCCTTAGATGTAGTTACTTCAGTTTGAATCAGCCTCTCTGCCGGGTGCGTATGCAGCTCTCAAACGGAGTGATTCCAATTCTCACTAGATAGAAGTAATGTAAATTAAAGAAAAGCCCATAGTATAATAAGGTTTAACTGTAAAAAAAAATATGTATTCAAAACACAAGTGTACTTTGACTCATTTGTGATGGATAAAAAAGCATTCACATATTTAATGGAAGTATGGTGCACTTTAGCATTTGTCCTTGGGGCGTCGCAAGGGTTTCTCTCAGACCCAGTCTACTCCCAATTGCTATTACTTGGGTACTTTCTGTATGAGACACGGTGGATTTCCAATTGGCATGTGGGATTACCGGATTGGTTGAGTCTCCCCTTTACTGGATGGGCAACTTGCAAAGTTCAATCAAACACATTTTGTGACAGTGTCACTTCATCAGGGAAAATTATATGATCACCAGGATCTGTCTTTTATAGTCCCAACAATTGGCCTAATTGTTCAATTAACATGAGCATAATTCTTACATAAGAGATCTTAGATCACAACCTTACCTCCACAAAACAAGACAATTTAAAAAATGGTTCATTAAAATGGCCAAAATGGAAAATGTATAAGTATATATATATCCAAAAAACTACTCATGGAGTCTGATCATGCGTGTGCATCTACTTTGATATACCTATTAGAATCTACAGTGTTTGTTAACATGGTTACCAAATTTGTCATCATTTTTAATATTTAATTTCTCTGAAATGGTTCAAGCAAATTAACTAAAAATGTAGTACAAATTCCAAAATCATATATTTAGTGTCTTGTATCAAGAATCTGGTCCATTTCCCCCCCCCCCCCCCCAATCCCCTCCCCATCCCCTCTCCCTCCCTCATCATCCCTCATCACCCCTCCCCCACCCCCCCCCCCCCCCCATCCCATCATCCCCCATCTGTTGAGCAGTTCTAGATTACTTCAGGTTTTTATTCACATTTTTCAAATTACATACTTGAGCCTATTCTAGTAGTTCCAACGTGTGACAAACTTCTTTTAAAGTGCCATTTAGAAGGGGATTGGCATGCTTTGCTATTCTGTAAGCCCTTCTCGCATGTGAAAACACATTTTTAGAAGCAGTTTCATTCCAGCTCTGCAAATCTGTGAAGAATGATCAAACCCTCATTTTTTTTAAGGCTACTGTAGCTGAATTCTAGTACTGTAGCTCTGAAAAGTGCAAAAGTCTACACCGCTTCAAACACCTTGCATTTTGTTTCTCGCCACCTCAAGATTGGGCCTCAAGACAAGATACTGTAGGCATTGCAAGTTCCTTCCCGAGCCTAAAATAAGGCTTTTGTTTCATGGTAGGGGAGGAGGATCAGAAATTACAATCTTTACTATTCAGGGAAGAAGCTCAGCCATTGAACTAAACCAGATGCTGGCAAATGCTATTGTCACAGCGTACTTTTGAGCTCTAATACCCACACTTCCCTCTGGCTTCCTTTAAAAGCAGACCGCTTCTGAATACCAGTTCAATGTTCCTTGTGCACAAATGAGAGCACAACTGAGGTACCTGAGAGATATTAGACAGTAGATTTTTCCAGCATTTGGTTTAGTTCAATGATAGAGCTTCTACCCTGAGTAGAAGAGGTTGTGGCTTCTGTTGTGGGATCCTGTTGCGAGAAAAGTACCCCTTCAAATATTTTACGAGGCATCACTCATTTAAATATACATTACATAGTCATAGCATATATCCCAAGGTACCTCAAGTGTGTTACTTTTTCAGCACAGGTATTTGTCTTAATTTATTTAGATGTAGATTTGAGGGGACATATACAACTGGAGACACTACTAAATTGGAACTCCTCCCTCCCCTCATCCCCAGCCCCACCTCAAATAAGAGACATTGTTTTACCAGACATAGAAAGAAAATCACAAGGAACAGATTGAACTGAAAATATGAGTTGTAGAGGAATTAAATAAACATTAAAATGAACTTGAAGGACAGTAATGTGGTCCTTAATTATACTGTTGAAAAACAACAAAAGAAGCAGGAGGCACAAGGGTGTAACATTGCTGACTGCAAATATACAGACCTGCAGGGCAGAGGTAGGGACCTTGGCCTGAGGTCTGGGATCCATGGGTTGTCAGGTCAGTTCCGGTGTCGAGGCAGGAGGCAGTCAGGGGTAGTCAGGTCCAGTTCAGGGAGCAAAGCAGGCGGAAGGCTGGAGTAGTCAGGTCCAAGAACAAGTTCAAATGCAGGAAATCACAGAAAGGCAGCCCTCAAGCAGGAACAGAGTACTTTGCTTGAGCAAAGACAGAGAGCAACTGCCTGGAATTTAAAAGCCAGAAGCAGCTGCAGGCAATAGAGGACCAGAGAGAGGCAGACTTCCTATCAGCAGCCGTCTTAGGTGGGGCAATACAGTATATGACCTGGTCCTTCGGCCATCTTGGTAACCAGTCAGATCCCTTATAAAGGGAAACAGACCTCAGCGACAGAGAAAATAGCCTAAAATGAGATTTGCAGCATTTTTAAAGATGAGATTGCTGTAAGAGGGATATAGCTTCATGCAGTCAAAAAAACACATTGACATCAGAACCCCCTGAAAGACAAATGCAGGACAAACATGTCAATCATATAGTGCCATCAACAGCACCAACACCACCAAAAAGGGTCCTAAAAAATAATAATTTTTGAAACTTTAAATACATTAATGGTATAAATATTTCAGAAATGATATTGAGTTCGTATAATATCTTACAATAGTCTCTGTGAGAGTTATGAAGGAATATTTTTCATACAGTAGGAGTTCCACATATAGTGTTTTCTTTTTTTCCCCAAAACATACATGTTTAAAATATTGACTTTTCAAAAGTGGATAATGACATAATGACATAAATGGGCACTAATGTCCTTGCTTGGTTACACTGTGTAGACATTCAAATGTGTGCAGGATTCCTCACAAAAGGTTATTATTATAGTATGGTAGGCTATTACTGTATATCTTAATATAATCTCTATATATGGTGTTTTCACATGCTTGGTCTACGTGACAAAGTCACACCTCATATAAGGAGCTAAAATGATTATCAGAAGTTATTATGTCATAGTTCTCAAATGACACATCTTTTTGTCTTACAACAGTTGTCATAATAAATTCAAGTCACTTATTGGCTTCAGATATATTCTCAACAGACGCTTTAATACGAGTATTATCTACTGTAACAGGACAAAGAGGGACAGCGCAGGCGCCATAGTGTAAATAGTTAAGGCTTTATTAATCACAAGCTAAAATCAGTTCACTCACAGCATTGAGGTAGGACATGCGCATTGAACAAGAACACCAGTCATCCGTGGTATCTCCGTCAGTCAGGAACTGAAGTGTTGTTGCTGCATACGTGTAAGTCTCTTCCTACAGCTGGGCACCTTTGTGATGTGTGTGCACTCAACAGCCCCCCAGCTGAAGCGGTACACGATTACTTGGTTCCGCAGCACAAAAGTTCCCATCCGATTCAACAGATGCTCAGTGAGCTGGATTCTTAGTGTTGCCAATAGCGCCCTTACGCGTTTCGTCGCATATAGAACGGCGACTTCATCTTACAACAGTTGTCATAATGAATCCAAGTCACTTATTGGCTTCAGATATTTTCTCAACAGCCGCTGTAATACGAGTATTATTTACTGTAACTCTATATTTTAAACTAGCTACATTCTTTACCATCAGAAATTACCTGTGTACTGTAGCTACAGTGTCTCCAATACCACATGAATGGTTAAGAATGGAAGGGATATCTAGCACGCCCCCCATGGCTGTGTAGTCCATAACTCATGCAGCATGCCCAGGAGGATCGGCCTCTAGATTCTCGACTAACTTGCCTGGATATTTTAACTTAATGCAATGTTGTACAGAATGCAGCAAGCAATGACTATGTCGGTAACATTCTCAGGCAAGTATTGTACAGCACCATGAGATTTATCCAGACATCTGAACTGACTTTTCAACAGTTGAAATGTCCTCTCAATAATTGAGCTTGTGAATGAGTTTTCCGCAGTATAATGTACCTGTGCCAGAGTTTGATGATTACACACTGAGTTAAGGAGCCAAACCAGGTTGAATATCCTGTATCATCTGTAGACAGAGGGACTATATATGAGTATTCTATGTTTGAAATGTACTATACATCTTATTTTATTGATAAGAACTAATCGTGTTAGTATTTGCTATCGTTTTGGTTAACGTGTGTGAAGGAAAATCCGTTATTTCCTTCCCCTGGCTTCAGAACCAAAAGGAACCTATTCTCTGCAGAGAAAAACTGAGGCCAAACTGAAGGAAAATCCGTTATTTCCTTCCCCTGGCCTCAGAACCAAAAGGAACCTATTCCCTGCAAAGAAAACTGAAGCCTTGTGACTGGATACACAATCTGCACCATTTTGCAGCAGACTTCCCCGGAGAAGCTTTCACACCCTGCAACTGTTATCTTCGATCTTTGATGAACCTTATCAGGCCTGGAAGATGAACGAAATGAAACGTAACGCACGCCAGGTTTCAAATCCTTTGTCTCAATTTATTACTCAAAGGGTAATGACTTTTATTCAGAAAAAAAAAAGATATTGGTTAGAGGCGTAACATAGGCGTATCATAGGCGTATACTAGGTGTGTCTTGGGCGTAGCTATGATTAGAGGCGTGATTTAGGGGCAGGACATATTAGTGGCGTGACTTTTGTGACGTGTCTTTTTCCAATACAAGCAATTGTCTAAATACATAGCTTATTCATTGTCTGTTATCAAAAGAGACCTTGAGTCTTAGCAACTTTATTACATTATCTTGCTTCTTGCAGAGAACCATTCTATTATATTCTACTAAAACACCAGGAAATTGACATCACAAAAGTATCTAGTAATATCCTGACCAGAAAGAAAGGAAATGCAATTTAGCAGAGAAACTGAGTGCATTTATGAATTATATTTCAGCAAAAGGCTGACTACAGAATCTTAACTAGTTATGACCATACAAAATGGAAGCTTAACATGAGTGCAGACTCTGGCCTGACATACTGGTCCTAACAATGTGCATGAAATACTTGCTATATTATTAACACATATCTAAGTGGCTGGATTAATGTGCTATTCCCTTTACTCATCCACCAGCTATCCTTCTCTGTATTTCCCCTCCTCCAATGCACGGAAGACTGATGAGTGACTCAGTATATAGGAATCATGACAGGTACCTTCATATTTAGCTACCACACTGAAAATATTCCTGTGCACAGCACATACAGTATGACCTGCACATTAAGGGAGTGGTAGTATTTGTGATTGCAAAAAACACCTCCTCCCTTTCAGGGACTGGGGTAAACGCAAAATGTGTACAGTCTATTGAATCAATCACATTGGGTATCCTAGCTGTGTTGTAAAAGCCTGTTCTGAGTTCCCGACAGTGTCCTTTCACTAGGAAAAGGGATGCGTATTCAGGATACATAGAAATTGGCTAAGAGTACGTAAAAAATTTGGCTGCGACACTCCACCTACTATGCCAAGAGATTACTGAAAAGACCAAGAGGCTAAAAAAGGAAATTACATCAACATGTTGACAAGTCCAGGCACTGCATCACCCTTGCCTGTCAGAGGGTCAAACTCTACTCCTATCTCTTCATAAAGGATTAATATTGTTGGTGAGCTCAACCTGTACATACTCACTACTTCCTGATATTTGGGCCCTTCCAATGTCATCTTGGGCCTATAGAAACATGACCTTGCTCCTCTCCTTACCACCCTGCCCTATCCATGTCTGTCCCTCTCCCACGATGATCAAGTTTCCAGCCTGTGCTAACTTTGAGCTTTCATAAGCTGCATACACATTTGTTGTTTTGGTCAGGGTGGAATATGTTTCGACAGCAGAATATATATGTTTTTGTTTTTAAGCCTGGCATATGTGTATGCCACTTGGCTGGCTATCTTGTTGTAGCAGTACTATCCAATTACTTTCCCATCTTGCTCTTCCTTAATGCTGATGGTTTGTAGCTCCACAGGGGCATGGTAGTTACATTATTTACAGGGTCAGAAAGTTCCCATGTCATGCCTTGCCTTCTTGGACTATCCCAAGTTTAGTACCACTATTACTCACAGCAGAAACAAGAACATACCACTGCCTTTCTTCCTCTGACTCTGAGGTTGCAATCCAAAAAATCATGTTCTCTACTAACTGTCATTTTTGCAACCTACACTTTTTTTAAGGGGCCAGGTGAAGAAGAACGCTTGGTGGCTTGCTGGTTACAAGGCACAATGTGGGATTCTTTTTCCCACTGTGGCTGCTTTGATCAAATGTACTTTTTCTTCAGTACATAATTCTCACCCAGTGTTTGGGTTTAAGTATAGTATGGATTTGGAAATAGCTGAATAAGCTGTACTGCTACGAAGAGTTTGTTTATACTAACATTCCACGGCTGCTTTGGCTATCGTCCATGTTAAAAGGTAACGGAGTAGAACTACAATACATGATAAAAGGGTCTGACTTTGCTTTAGACATGCTGCCTGTCTGTCTACCAAATACACAAAGTTGTCTTTTGACAATAAAACCTTAACTTTACAATGTGTAACAGAAACTAGGGAATGGTAATACATTCGATATATAAGGCTCCCAGGATACTGGACAGCTTCTAGCCTGTTTAGGCTGGAAAGTGCAGCCACAGAAGGGATGTCTCCATCCCACAGTTTTGCAGGTGCTGGAACTGAGGAATGAGGGATCCAGACCAGAGATTGTCTGCTGCCTGATTTCTGTCACTTGTCCTGCTAATTGAAAACAGATATTTAAAGCTGGTTTCTGGTTCCTCTTCCCTCTCCAAGAGCCTGGAGGCAGGAAGGCTGCCAACAAGCAGAAAGGGGAGAACCTTTCCCCCTTAAAGGGTAAATCATTTGTGTACTACCTTTGGTTGCAAAGTTTTTATTTTTATTTGTTGGAAGCGGGCAAGCAGCCCAACACTCATCAGAGTGATCCTCTATTTAGTTATAGCTCAGTTGAGCAGGGTTTATTTTGTACATTGTTTTCAAAGTGTTGCAGTCCCAGTGCCTGGGACTGAAAAAACTAGACAGAAACCTGCTTAAGGAACATTGCATTAAGTCTCCTCATTTCATTGACCCTAAAAGACTGTTCAAGTGGATCTGGACAGACGGTGGAGCCCCCTGAGTAAGCCGTTTGTCACATATGGTGGAGAATGCAGGCAGAACACTAAAAGCAATGAAAAAGGGGTGTAACCGGGCGCTCTTAAGTGACTGTGATCTCTAAAACTAAATTACTGATATAAAATATCAAGTGAAAAAATAACCTGGGAAGTTATTGAGCGCAAACGTGATTGATTTGTGCCAAGTCACAAAGAATAATATATTCTTAAAAAGTGACCTATATTTAAATGTCAACCATCACCTGTGAGTGTGAAAGTGATAAGGTACAAAGTGTTTAAAGCAGCAGCTCAAATAACCCTTTGTGGACCGTCCTTTCACCCCGAAAAAACAGCTGGAATATCCAAAGATTGGGGAGCGCTTGCAGATCACGGTAGGATATATTGTATGAAAAAGATAAAAAACGAATAATAGTCTAGCCAGTTCGTCAAAATATAAAAAAATGAAAGAAATGTTCTAATCCCACTTACATATGTTAATAGTAGGGTAGGCAGATCGGAGATACACTTCTCCCCGATAAGTGCTCTTTAGTCAATGCATCTCTAGGTTGTCAACGTCGGTCTTCTATGATATAACTCCAGTGTGGTAGGAGAGAGAAATATATGCACAATAGGGTAGTATGTCTAATATATATATATAAATATATATATATATATATATATATATATATATATATTGCACATGAAAAGGTTGTTACAATGCTCACTCACATTTTCACAAAGTATACAATACGTTTGAGAGGACTTGTTCCATAAGGTTTTTTGCCGGTTTCTCTGCGCCTCTGTGCTTCCACAATCGTCACTGCTGGTGACGTTAGTGAGTCTGGCGGATGAAGCGGTTGAGGCATCTACAATTAATTCGGCTGCCAGTAGTTGGATACGAAGTCCACGGGGGCACGATTCAACGCGTTTCGCCAAAAGCTTTGATTCTTTTAAAAGGCCCACGTTAGTGGAAGCAAGGAGGAATATACGGGACCATAATAGTACTCCCGGCCAAACAGATAGGTCACTTCCTACCCTTACTTCAAGGTAGAGAATTAACTAGTATATTAGGGCGGTAGGAGGAATTCCACTATAATTAAATAGTTGTTAGTCCCAAGGACATTTCGAAAGGTGGTATTTCATCTTACACATACTGTAGTCACCCATTGGGGGGACACCTAGGGGTGGAAAAGACAAACGAAAAGGTTCTCCGAAGCTTCTTTTGACCTGGGGTTCTGGTGGAAATGACAAATTATTGTTCCTCATACCCATAATGTCAGATCACTGCCCCGTTCGAAGCATATCATATCCCATTGGTAACCCTTCCCATAATAGATGTACCATTTGATCGGATGGCTATGGATCTACTAGGACCTCTAATAAGGTCTGCTAGGGGACACCAAAATATATTGGTAATATTTGTGATGGTGAAGGTTTAACCAGGCTTTATAATAATGGTTAAGCCATTTGGTTGCCCCTGAACTGTGTTTTGGGGGTCCTAGAGTGTCAGCACATGACTATGTGCAAATTATGCAACGATAAAGATTTTTCTGTGTTTCGCCTTTCCTGGGATGCTAGGACCAGGAGATTTCTAGGCTGTGAGTTTCAGGGTAGGTTTGATGAAGATACTTCTTTCAGATTGCGTCTATTTAGCGGGGTTCCAAAGTTACTGGAGACCCGAAAAATTTACCCAGGATTCAGGTTAGATTCCTGGCTACATTGAAGCACAGTGCTCCGGTCAAAATCCTTCCATGAAAAGCATTCTGGCAACTCACCACTAGGAGGTCCTGCTTCAGCATAGACCAGAATGGGTAAATGGAGCACGAAGTGGTTAATGTGTCCCTGCAACCTACACTGGGGTGCCCAGTGTTTTCCCAGAGCCCCTATAACCTAGTATAAGGAGTTTAGGGTTTACTCCAGACCAAAAATTAGGCTGTGAGAGTTTTAAAAGTAAAGTTAAAATGTTTAAAGTACCAGTTTGCTGTGTGTAAGACATAAAAGCTAGTGTAAGGGGAGCAGCTTAGGTTACACTCAATTTTATACACCAAAAAAACTATAACATATTTTAGCAGCAGAATGTATAAGAGTATGTTTTATTAAGCAGCACTGTTTTAAAATATGTTTAACTTTATACATTAAACCAGGCACGGTCATTCATCCTAGGTCCATAGATCAAAGTGACACTTGTCCTGGTGGTGTGAACCATTTGTTAGCAAAGAGGACTAAGTGGAGCACCCACACCCTCAGCTCAAAGGGTCCATGTGCCTAGTCCAGACGGGCTGAAGCCTTGCACTGTGGGGAGAAAAGGGACAGAGAAAAATATTTTACCTGTGCCTGGGAACACTCAGGTGTTTAAGGAACCCCATCTAGTGGTCTCAGATTGGATGCTAGGGAAATTGTTAAGGTTTTTGATTGGGCTGCAGGGTTTCTGGGAAGGAATTCCAGAGTTTTTAAAAATTCTGACATAGCTCAGATTTGTCAGAATCAATGTGTGTTCCAGATTTTCCAAGTTTTCCAAAGACTCTAAGTTAGTTCCAAGCTCTGAGTAAGTCATCTAAGATTCTCAGAGGCTAAGTGTCCAGTTACAAGTCTCCAGCAGGAAGAAGCTGCTTCAAGAGAAAAAGTTGCCTGAAAATTGGCTGTTTGTTTTTGCAACTGTATCAGGGTGAGTATTCCCTGCACTTAGGAAGTATAGTTTTGTTATCCCAGTTCCAAAGTAAGTGTGTCTTTCTCCTGCTATTTGTAACCCATTGTGTGTATGTCTGTTTCCAAGGAATAAACGCAATTTATTTAACTTTTTGGTTTTGCTCAGTGAAAAAATCCCGGTATAAAGGTGTACAGGCATACCCCGTTTTACGTACACCCGCTTTACGTACACTCACAAGTACGTACATTTATTTTTAGTTGCACCATACCCCTGTGTACGTACACGTGCTTCGCGATCGCGAGTACGGACACCAGGGGGCGGCGTGCGCACCTCAACACTCCTGCAACCTCCTTCATGCTTGTCTTCATTATGGTGCGCTCGATCTCCCTGTTCCCTCTGCCCTCCCATCTGTCTCCGTTCCCCCTCCCATCTGTCTCCGTTCCCCCTCCCATCTGTCTCCGTTCCCCCTGCACTTATGCTCCATAAAGCAGCAGCTAAATCAGTGATTCCGCCCGTGACTCTGCTTCCTCCGCTCTCCTCCTTCTCCCCCCTCCATCCCTCCTCCCTCCTCAGAGCTATGCAAAGCTTTGCATGTGATGTGAATTATGGACTACAATGAGGGAAAGGAGAAGATCTTCTGCTGCAATCTTTGCTTGAGTGTGTGTGTGTGACACTGAGTGAGTGACAGTGTGTGTGTGTGTGTGTGTGTGTGTGTGTGTGTGTGTGTGTGTGTGTGTGTGTGTGTGTGTGTGTGTGTGTGTGTGTGTGTGTGTGTGTGTGTGTGTGTGTGTGACTGAGTGTCAGTGTGTGACTGAGTGACTGAGTGACTGTGTGTGACTATTTGTGACTGAGTGTGACTGAGTGTCTGTGTGACTGTGTGTGACTGTAACTGAGTGAGTGTGTGACTGTGTGTGTGACAGTGTGTGACTGAGTGACAGTGTGTGACTGAGTGACTGAGTGACTGAGTGACTGAGTGACTGTGTGTGACTGAGTGACTGAGTAACTGTGTGTGACTGAGTGACTGTGTGTGACTGAGTGACTGTGTGTGACTGAGTGACTGTGTGTGACTGAGTGACTGTGTGTGACTGAGTGACTGTGTGTGACTGAGTGACTGTGTGTGACTGAGTGACTGTGTGTGAGTGTGTGACTGAGTGACAGTGTGTGACTGAGTGAGAGTGTGTGACTGAGTGATAGTGTGTGACTGAGTGACAGTGTGTGACTGAGTGACTGTGTGTGACTTTGTGAGTGACTGTGTGTGACTGAGTGACTGTGTGACTGTGTGACTGAGTGACTGTGTGTGACAGTGTGTGACTGAGTGACTGTGTGTGACTTTGTGAGTGACTGTGTGTGACTGAGTGACTGTGTGACTGTGTGACTGAGTGACTGTGTGTGACTGTGTGTGACTGAGTGACAGTGTGTGTGACTGAGTGACAGTGTGTGTGACTGAGTGACAGTGTGTGACTGAGTGACAGTGTGTGTGACTGAGTGACAGTGTGTGTGACTGAGTGTGTGTGTGTGTGCGTGTGTGTGTGTGTGTGTGTGTGTGTGTGTGTGTGTGTGTGTGTGTGTGTGTGTGTGTGTGTGTGTGTGTGTGTGTGTGTGTGTGTGTGTGTGTGTGTGTGTGTGTGTGTGTGTGTGTGTGACTGTGTGCATGTGTGTGTGACTGTGTGTGTGACTGAGTGCGTGATTGACTGAGTGAAAGAAAGAGACTGAGTGAGTGAGTGAGAGAGAGAGACTGAGTGAGTGAGAGAGAGAGACTGAGTGAGTGAGAGAGACTGAGTGAGTGAGTGAGTGAGAGTGAGTGAGTGAGTGAGAGAGAGACTGAGTGAGTGATAGAGACTGAGTGAGTGAGAGAGAGACTGAGTGAGTAAGAGAGAGAGACTGCGTGAGAGAGAGAGACTGAGTGAGAGAGAGAGACAGAGAGACTGACTGAGTGAGAGAGAGAGACTGTGAGAAGGAGAGAGCTGCTATACAGTACTGACCCACGTGCGCGCCTCTCACCTATTTGCTTGCTCCCATTCATTTTATTTGAATAAAGCCTACTGTATTTATTTTGGTTACAAATGCATTATTTACATCAGTTATGCACGTATATGATGTTTACAGTACAGTACATGCATTGTAAAGTGGAAAAAAGGCAGTGCTTCACTTTAAGTACATTTTCACTTTACATACGTGCTCCGGTCCCATTGCGTATGTTAAAGCGGGGTATGCCTGTATTTTGCCTGGTCTCCCGTGACAATATTACTGTAGATTATGCCTCTCACTATCCGGAGGCAATTCCCCTATGTAGCACCTCTTCAAAAATATAGCAAAAGCGTTAATACTCCTGTTTACACAGGAGTATCTTAACCGACCAGGGAACCCCATTTATGTTTCAAATAACAAAAAAAAGAATTATGCAAGCTCCTCAAAATTAAACATCTCAGAACCTCATTCTATCATCTGTAGAAAAAGTGGAGAACTGGCGCACAATCTTATAAAGTGGGTCCCAAGATAGACAAAAATTATGATTTATTGGTAAAATTACATCCAACAAACGGAGGAGAGCAACCTCCTACGTGTTTCGTGTACGGTTGTACACTTTATCAAGGAGTATGTGCGCCAGTTCTCCCCTTTTTTCTACAGCTGACCGCATCTACTCGGCTGCACATCCTGCAGGAATTTGGATCAGCGCAGTATGTGAGTACTTTTCAATCTTTTGGAGGGGGACCATCCCAATTGGAGGTGTTATGGGGTTTTATTGCTTGCCCCTACCTCAGGGATCATTTGGCCCCACAGAGATGGTTATGTCCTATTAGCCTGAGTCCATTTTCCACAATTTGATTGTGATCAAGCATTTGAGCGCAGTTGTCACTACAAATTCCTCATTCTATCATCAACAGACAGATGGTCTAGTGGAACGATTCAATAAAATCCTAAAGAGCATGTTGGTGGTTGATAAGGATGGAAAAAACTGGGATTGTTTATTGCCATAACTGTTATTTGCCATTATGGAGGTTCCCACATCATCCCCTTTTCACCTATTGTATGGCCAACACCTAAGGGGCTTACTGGATATAGTCAAAGAGACGTGAGAACACGAGGTTACACCAAAAAGAAATTTAATAGAACATGTGGCCAGATGCAGGACCGCATAACAGCGGTCCTACCTATAGTGAGGGAACACATGGAAAAAGCCCAAGAAGCACAGAGGAATACTTATTATAAGGGTGCTAGGGTCAGGATTTTTCATCCAGGGGATAGTGTGCTAGTTTTGGTTCCCATTGTAGAGAGTAAATTCCTCGCCAAATGGTGTGGGTCAAATGACGTAATGGAAAGAGTGGGAGAAATAAATTGCAAGGTGAGACAGCTAGGTAGGAGGAAACCTGAACAAATTTACCCTGTAAACCTACTTACGCCCTGGAAAGATAGAGAGGTCTTATTAAACCTAGAAACCCATCAGTGAGTCAAAAAACTGACCGAAGGGTTAGCATAGCTGAAACCCTATCAATTCATCAGAAACGAGGAGGTCCAGAACCTAGTGAGAAGAAACAAAGAAGTCTTCTCTACAAACCAGGTAGAACTAAGGTAATTGAACATTACCTGTCTCTGAATCCGTGGTCTGAGTTAACCTTATAGAGTACCTTACCGAATCCCATAGGCCAAAATAGACGCTGTAAATTTAAAGTCTTAATTTTTTTTTTAAACTTGGTGTAATTGAGGAATCCCAAAGTGGGTGGAATAGACCTATAGTTTAGTTTTAGTCCCAAAACCTGATGGTACAACAAGGTTTTGCAATGACTACCGCAAACTAAATGCCATGTCAAAATTCAATACTTATCCTACAGCTGCAGCAGCCATTATCTGATAATTTTGCGGAATGAATTCCTTGGTACAGTATACCCGATCTTGGTGCATGATTTAGTGCAATTTTCACGCGTTAAGACTTGAGTTTACTAGTGTTTTGATCGAGTGCAGAAAATGGAATTTTGTCATTGTCTGCAATACCGTCGAGAAACTCAAGTGGGCGATCACGAAAATGTAATTGCAATTCAACCTGTCTTTTATTCCCGTACAGTACTACAAGTGTGTCTACAGTAATTGTAATTTGAAGATTAACGCTATGTGTTCATATACATGGGAAAGAAGTCCTTCCTGAGGCTCCTTGGCCATACATAAATCCTCAAACTGTAGAAGATTAAAACTATGAACACACACAATAAAAAGTATTTTTAACGAATTAAATGTTTTATTTGTACTGGATAATACAGTTAAACTTAATACAGGTCAACCCCGTTATAACGCGATCATTACAACGCGAATCCGCTTATAACGCGATGTAAGCGTGGCACCCAATTTTTGTATTTATGAATACTTTACAACACGAGTATTGGTATCTTAAATACTTTATTGTACAATACATACAATTTCTAAAGCGATCTGCTTATAGCGCGATGTGATTCTTTGGACCCCAAGCACAGCGTTATAAGGGGGTTGAGCAGTAATATGAAAATACAACGTTGTCTCTTATTCCGAATGTAAAATGTATATTCCGCGCATGCGTGTATGTCAAATTGGAACCTTGTTGAAAATATGCGTCATCACATTTCTGTGCATGAGTGTATGTCAAATTGGAACCTTGATGAAATGCATATGCGTGTCATCACATTTCTGCTGCACATGCGTGTCATTGTGTACTGTAACCTTATTCAGAATTAAATTACTATACAGTAATATACAGTGCATTTCATCACGGAGTCGCTAGATATCTGCTGTACAGTAGTACAGTACTGCTGTTAGTGTATCTAAATAGTAAAAACAACTTTTATTTTCTAGATTTATATAGTATACTGTACATACTACTGTAAGTTTATTTAAGCATTAAAAGGAAATTAATTTCAAGATTTATATATACGGTAGGTCACATTTTTATATATATTTAAATGCCTTTACAACTTTATATTACAGTGTGTACAGTATAGTGCTACTGTATGTGTATCTAAACAGTAAATGCACCTTATTTGCAAGATGTTTATACTGTAAACAGTACTGTATGTCAACGAGATATTTATATACAGTATATTTACATGCCTTTAGTACTTTATGTATAGTACTACTGTAAGTGTCTAAACAGTAAACATATGTGCACATAAAAAAGTATATTTAAAGAATTAACATTTTTATTTGTAGAGCATAATAAAGGAAAAAATAATAATACAAAACTACAATGTCGCCTCTTCTTCAAAATGTACAATCTTGTCTCTTTCTTCTTCTCATTGGCTGGTGCTTCTTGGACATCTGGGTCTGTAATGAAAGAGACAATATACTATATTATCAATCGCACCTTACATTATGCAATCCGGATTTTTGAGGGGTTTGGGGAGAAAGGGCATGACATGGAGAACAATACATTATGACTACCTTGTTCCTACACATGAAAAAAAAACTATTAAACTATGATGCCAGTACAGTCCATTATTATACAGTATCTTCTGCTTTTTGGGGAGGTTGGGGGAGACCAAAGCATGCATGGCATGGGGTACAGCACTGTACATCTCAAAACTGATTTGGTGTTTAAAGATTAACTGGGCATATTTCTGAGGTAGACCACCACATCTGATCTTGTATTTCTCTTGGACGCTCTGGGGCAGGTTGTTCAACATGATTCTGGGAGCTGTACAATCCTGGGTGCTGGTGTGTTCATTCAGCGGGTGGGGGTAGAAGGTCTGGACGAATACATTCCTCCTGTCATGGCCTAGCTCTACTGAGGTTGTTATTGTCTTCAACAGAAGGGTATACGTGTATCCTGGAGACGAGGGGATGAGCGTGGGGGGTCCTGTGGTGTGCTTGGTGTTAGCACCGTGAAGGTGAAATGGGATTGAGAGGGTGCACGGGGGGGTGTATGCAGTGCCTCCATGGAAGAATAAGGCGCCTCCAGGTCACACTCCTGCTCCTGCATTGGACATACAGGAGCAGGGACTCCAAGCAAAGAATTGAGCCCTGCGATGTTCCTCTCAATCTTATCCAGAAGAACACCCATGCACCTATCCATATTCTCCATGGTCTCCAAAAGATCCATCTTGGCCTCCATTTGTCCCTTTATTGCTCTGTTAAGTTTTCAGTGATTTCGATACCACTAACAACATCCAGCATGCGGACAACCGAGCTAGATCTGGTGCAAAGTGTGCTGGTGTCATCAGGACAAACATCGGCGTGACTGGGTGCTGGAGGAGATGGGATGGGTGATTTTGGGCAAACATCAATGTGGCTGTGTGTTGGATGAAGTGGGCTTTGGGTTTCTGGACAAACATTGGTGTGGCTGGGTGCTGAAGGAGGTGAGCTGGGGGTTTCTGGACGAACATTGGTGGACAAAGAGTCAGAGTGGGCGGATGTTTGGCAATCGGTGGCGGTGGGTGATGGCAGTGAAAAGTCCAGGACATCCGATTCAGCTTCGGTGGGTGCAGGGGCACTTCTAGGGCCGAGCCAAACAACTTGATCATCATTGATTTTGGCCATTTTCTTCATCACATACAAAGGGCCAGGGTTCTTTGCCTTGGGCACCTTTGGGTTTGGCTTAGAAACAGCTTCCGACTTTTGTTTTCTCGTGGTCAGCACAGCAGAAAAAAGCAGGTTCCTGCATCCATAAAATCGAAGTTGATCCATGGAAGCATATGGAAGAATGCACAATACATTATCTGTTCAAGAGCTCGTCCAGATAGAGATAAACATGAGGGAGACTATGCAATTTGTGCCACCTTTCATGCAATTTGTCCCTGTTGGCTGTCATGGTCATGAGCTACAGGTGTTAAAAGCGGGCGTATACTTACAGTAACCTGTCAAGCGAGGTCCATTACATTATAAATACACCATTACTTCTGTTGATTCAATGCACATTAAATATACATCGAAAACACATTGAATATATATTCCTCTGTGTTGATTTATTTTCTAAAGCAGCGATGCTGAGGAAAGTTATTTCAAAGTATCTAAGCTTGAGAATACAGGATATATACAAGAGAGGACATGGAATTTTTCAGATCAAACGCTAGTTACTTACTTCGGGCCTCGATTTAGCACAAAGCACTGTCAGCTATCATGCCCATGGTCAGACAAAAAGTGTAAAGCGGAGTCCCCCAGTCACAACAGAGTAAGTATTTTGGTTTTCTCTCTGCAATTACTGTATTTCTATAAAAGCTTCTTGCATATCAAAATGCATTTTTTGTTTACTTCTTTTCTTTGCAACTCTTATAGAGCCAAAAAATGACTGTACTAATTTTAGAAGTTTAATTTTAAATATATGTTATGTATTTGTTTTGAATTATTTTTGGGTCTAACAATTTTTTTTTTCCTTATACTGTAGGATGGCAAAGTGTCTGGTGGACGAAATCAGCAAGGCTAATGATAAGCGCTTTGCAGCAAACGTCAAGACTGTTCTAGAGAACAGTCACAATATCACAGCATATAAGACCAGCATCAGGGTGATGAGACGCCAATTGGGATGGACATATGGATGTGTCAAGTAAGTACACTACTGTACTTTAGGAAAAAGTATGGTTTTACTGTACCTGTAAAGTTCTTCCTTGTCATTACAAAGCGTATCTTATGATAAGGGAGGTCAACGAGATAAAACCAGTGGACCAAGCATGGGCATGGATCGAATGTGGCGAGACTTTTTCAGGATGCCATCTTTTCTGACGAGACAACTGTAACTCTTGCGAGATTTGCCACTATGCATTCCGCAAAAAAGGACGCCTATCTCTGAAGCCGTGGCCCAAGCATCCACTGAATATGCATGTGTGGGATGTGATCTCTAGATGTGGACCAGGATGCAAAATCATATTTGAGGGTAAAATAATGCACAAAGTCACAAAGCCTTATGCACTATACTACTGTAGTGTATTCTATATCCTAATGTTCAGTTTTTTTCATAATTTTTTCTTCTCTTGTTCCAGGAATCATGGATAAACTTTTCCAAGAGCAAATTTTCACCCATATAGTTAAATACATTAGACATGGTTACCCATCTGGTGGTCACTGGTTCTTTCAGGACAATGTCCTTAAACACACTGCCTCTACAGCCTATATTCTTGCGAGTGGGATTAACTTGGTTAAGACACCTCTGGAGTAAGTACTCCAGTGTACAGTAAATGTTTCTCATGGTTTTAAACTGTTTTTATCTGTTCAACTAATTCGGCGTTTTTTCCCCTCCCATTCCAGATCACCAGATTTGAACCCCCTTTAACTAATGTGGCAAGCGTTGAAGGATCATAAAAGACAGGTTGTTAAACCGTCCAACAAGGAGGAATTAGTTACAGCAATAAAGAGTTTCTGGAATGACATACTGAGTGTACAAAAATGTAACAACTACATTAACATATTTGCAACATTTTGTCCGTTGTTTAAGAGCGTAATGGGAATGCCACTGGCATGTAGTAAGGTAAGTACAGGTTCAGTAAGTATAGTACAGGTAAGTATAGTACTGACAAAAACCTGTTAAAAGTTAGCCATATTAAAGGTAATGGAACGTTAACCATTTTATGTCTGCGCTTACGCTCCACTTTGTATATATTATATACAGTATGTTAAGTATTTGTATTAGATGTGTGTATTACCTATTATTTCTAAAATTCATTACAGTTTACAGGTACGGTTAGTTAAAGTTTACTTGTTTTGTGTGGCTGTCAATAGTATTAAACAGTGTCAATAGTGTTAAACAGTCAAATACTTCAATGCACTAATCCTGCAGTAATTTATTTTTCTTTCACAGGCGAGGAAGCACTACTGGAAAGGGGGAGGGGGTAATGTTCAAGCTTATTGACCTGTGTGCATACATTAATAACAGTCAATAGTTTGGCCTAATCCCCCCCCCCCTCTCAGTGATAAATAAATCCACAGTCATTTTACACCGGATGACTCAGCTAAACCCCATGGAATTGAAAAATAAAAAACCCTTAGAAGATGCAGCCAGCCCTTTACTTCCACAGTCTTTTACACCCGGTGACTCAGATAAGCCCCATGGAATTAAAGGCCCCTTTGAACATGAAATGTATTCTTGTTGTCAGCTGTAACAATACAGCTTGTTTTCAGCTGTAACAATTGTTTATTAAATTAATAAAAATACTGCAATATGCAAAATTTGATCAAATATGAAAACAATGCATTACATAATGTTTTCTTAAAATCCCACAATTACTCAGCCCTTCACGAGAAAAAAAAATGTACCTTTCATTTTTTTATTTTTTTTCTCGTTGGATTTCTATGTCCGATTGGCAGTGAAAGCTTTTAAATACTAGTATCCCAATGTGTGTGGAACCAGGAAATTAAAAGTGCAAGAAACATCTCCGTGTGAAATGTTATTACAGTTTATGTCATGTAATTGAATTGATCACATACTGTACAGTGCATAGTGTGTTGTTCAAAATAATAGCGTGGGAAAGTTTTAAAAGCGTGAAGCTGGTAATACCGACTGTATAAAAGTAAAAAAAGGCAATGTTTAAAAAAAGCGATATTAGAGTTCCATCAAACTTCATCATCTTTTGATGCTCGATTTCACGGTTTCTTTTCTGAAAAAAAAATTATGTTATAAGTCCCGATAGTGCGCATGCATCAAGTCACGCTCTAGTGTGCATGTGTATAAGCATTGATATGTCAGGCATACACTACTGTAGTGTCATTGGGAATTAAAGGTAATACTTTATAGTACATTATATTTACCTTCATTATAAACTTTACCAGTCGGGTGGAGATGAGCCAATGTCAGAGGTGTATTGTGCGTACAAGCTGGGGTCACACATGTAGTCTGCATTATAGTTGACAGGTGCCTGCTGAAGCTGGTAATCAGGCGGGGCCAGGTAGCAAGGATTGCAGTTCTTAAGGTTTTCAGTGCCGGTCATCCCGTTATTGCAATAGTATTGGTATGACGGTGTTGGTACATTGCAGGGTCGGGAAGTACAAATCTTAAATGGATTTAACCCGACCTTTCTCCTTTTGAAGTTGCCATGAGCAAACATACTGGCAAAAGCTAGGAGCACAGACCAATAACCTCTAGTACTTCCCGGAAGAGGGGCTGTGTGAAAAAAGCCATCTTCATAAGTTAATGTTTGCTTATCGAATGCTTCCACCCATGATGGTTCTGTGAAAATTTGAAGAAATCATTGTTGTCAATGATATAGCCATATATTTCTGCTTAAGTCGCCTTCTTATCTGTTCCAGCATTAATTGCAGCAAAAAATATGCATAACTACATTCAGGCTTAGTATAAGGACTTGACATGATATTCAGTGTATGTCCATTCAGAAATTGTGCAGGCATAGCAATGTAGAATACGGGCCAAAACATTCTCTTTTTAGATTTTAATTCTTACACACCTAAATTTGATAGCGTCTTCAGCAACCAATGTCAATTTACAGTGGATCACTGTAGTTGACACTATTTTTATCTGGTTTTTAAACACCTGCACATTGACTACACACTAGCCACTGGATAGTCTTTACCAAGGGAATCATTTTTGCCATCTGGCGGATACGCGAAGAACTGCACCCAAATAAATCAGGATCCAGGTAATCAAGGAAATCATCACCGGTAAACAGAGGTGTGATTGGCAGTCTTCACTGAAGATTAATGAGTGAATGCTGTGTGGAATACTGTAGACTTTATGAAAATGACTCAGAGAAATGATCGGATAATGACTGTTGCATGTGTATGCCATGGGTTGATGAACTGGTAGAAAGACTGGGAAAATCCTGATATGTCACTATCCGAGACCAAACATAAGGGTACTGACAGGTTCCCCTCACAGAAAGGGCAAAAGAAAAGACAGCCTCAACTCCAGGCGGCCTCTTTCAGTATAGGGTGTTGCCTTTTGGCCTACATGGGGCCCCTGCCACATTCCAAAGAAGGATGGATAACATTTTGAAGCCACATGTTCGGTACACTGCCACCTACCTGAATGATGTGGTAATTCTTAGTGAAGATTGGCAATCCCACCTTCCAAAGTTCCAAACTGTACTAGATTCAGTTCGGGCTGCCAGATTAACCGCTAACCCGCTAAATGAACTATTGGTCTGGAAGACCCCAAGTATCTAGGGTATTCCATTGGCAGAAGTTTACTTAAACCCCAAACATTCAAAGTAGAGGCGATACGAAATTAGTCAAGGCAGTTACAAAGAAACAAGTGAGGACCTTTTTGGGGTTAATTGGCTACTATAGAAGGTTAATTCCTAATTTTGCAACTAAGGCAAGCCCACTAACCGTCCTCACAAAAGCAAGAGGGCTGCCAATGGTAAAGTTGTCCCCTGAAACAGAACAGGTCTTTAGAAGCCTGAAAGAAGCTCTGTGTCCAAACAGTGTTGGTCACACCTGACTTTTCTAAAGAGTTTTTGGTCCAAACTGATGCATCTGAGGTAGGGCTGGGGCTGTGCTCTCCCTGGAAGACCAGGGTGCGGAGCACCCCCATCCTTTTTTAAGTAGGAAACTAAATCTGCATGAGAAAATTACTCCATAGTCAAGAGAGTGTCTCACAATAAAATGGGCTGTGGAGTCCCTCACTGTCCCATACTGTCTATTGGGGATAAAACTCCGGTTGGTCATAGATCACTCACCCGTCACCTGGATGTGTCAAAACAGAGAGGAAAATGCTAGGGTGACCAGATGGTTTCTAAGCCTACAACCCATTACTTTTTCTGTGGTACACTTAAGTGCTAAAACATGGCAATACTGATGGGTTGTCAAGGATGCACTTCCTGATATCCATGGTCATTAACCCTTTAGGTCTGAGCTGAGGGAGGGGGATATGTGACAGAAACCAGGGAATGGTAATACATTCGATATATAGGGCTCCCAGGATACTGGACAGCTTCTATCCTGTTTAGGCTGGAAAGTGCACCACAGAGTGAATATACTCCATCCCACAGTTTCGCAGGTGCTAGAACTGAGGAATGAGGGATCCAGATCAGATATTATCTGCTGCCTGATTTCTTTCTTTCACCTGTTCTGCTAATTAGAAAACAGACATTTAAAGTTGGTTTCCTGGTTTCTCTTCCCTCTGCAAGAGCCGGGAGGCAGAAAGGTTGCCAACAAGCAGAAAGGGTGAGAACCTTCCCCCCTAAAAGGGTAAATCATACGTGTACTACCTTTGTTTGCGAAGTTTGCTATTTCTATTTGTTGGAAGCGGGCAAACTACCAAACCCTAGTCAGGGTGATCCTGTGTTTAGTTATTGCTCAGTTGACCAGGGTTTATTTTGTATATTGTTTTCAAAGTGTTGCAGTCCCAGTGCCTAGGACAGAATAAACCAGGCAGAAGCCTGCTTAAAGGAACATTGCATTAAGTCTCCTCATTTTACTCACCATAAAAGACCATGTTCTAGTGTATACGGACAGACGGCGGAGCCCCCTGAACGGCGGAGCCCCCTGAGTAAGCTGTTTGTCACAAATGGAACAAAATTAAAATCATCCCAAATGTTTACAAGCAAATGTACTTTAGTACTATTGTTTGTACAAGGGTAGCTTATGTTTCAATTTGTCTCAGGCACAGAGATCTAAACTGCAGATGTCCTGCCCATCCTTAATACAAATGTAGCTTATTATGGTAGGATATTCCATGATATTCTATATTATCAGTGCCATTAAATCCGGAGGAAACTCAGTGATATTCTGTGTTATAGGTAGATAAATAGAGATACATACTGTACATACATAAACTCTTCGGCCCTTGTTGATCTAATGTTACTATAAATGAATGTCTTCCAAATATCTTCCATGCACTGGTTGCCATCTTTGTCCAATGATTTCTCTTTGTGATATGTCTGGTCCATGGCTATTTTTTCCTTCACCCATATTATGATGTCACAGACTTTTGTTTGCTTCTGAAAACATTAATTCTTTTTTCTGTCTTTTTGGGTAATTCTGAATAAACATCTGACAGGTTGAATTCTGTTTCACAGCCCTATGCCTGGCACATCTATGTATAGGTCTGATGACCAGCAGTGACCTGGTTAAATCCTAGCTTGGGAAAGGCAGGTCCCAGCTTCCTCATTAAGAGGCTTTAAAAACCCAGACTCTAAGCTTGTGCTTGTCTCTTTCCAAACCAAGAAAACACACACTGGAACTCTGGAAGGAAAGCAGCTTGACGCAAGGTCTGAGTCTTTGGGACATTTATCCTTGATTTGGGTTTATATGCTGGACTTGAAATGCCCTTCCTGGAAAAAGGAAAAAGCCCTGCTCAGGACTTATCTTTCTGTTTATTTATATCTGCTGATAAAAAGCTGTGATTTTGTGTGCCATATTTTTTAGGCAAAATAAACAAGCCAGGGGAGAGGGGGTTACTACTCACAATTAATGTAGTATATTTATGTACTAGAGGGGTGCTATTGGGGTAAAAAGATACTGTGAATTTACGGGAGAAAAATAACCCTTTGATGCACTATACTACTTCTAATTTTCAAAATAATTGTTTTATTAGATCAGAAAGACATAAAATATATATTGTTAAAACCTAATTCAGCGTTGGTGTGCCCTTAAGTGAATCTTATCCAATTAATTTGCTGAGGCTAGTATATGCATAGAGAAACTGGTATTTCCAAATTAATTGGATAAGATTCACTTCAGGGCACACCAACGCTGAATTAGGTTTTAACAATATATGTTTTATGTCTTTCTGATCTAATAAAACTTGATTATTTTGAATATTAGTAGAGGTAGAGTGTATCATAGGGTTAAATAAACAAGCCAACTCAGAACACCCATGTGTCATTGCGTTGTCCCTTCAACAACATCTCTCAAACTTCTAAATTATCTTAACCTTTAGGGTTCAAGTTTCATACCTAAATGTGAGCACAGGCAGCATACACTAGTTTAACACCTTCTTTAATTAGATCTTCTAATTCTGTTCTATTTCATTTATTTCAACCTTTGTAGAGTTGACACATTTGTTAAACATCTCTTCAGTCTTGCCGACATTCATATGGAGGCTTACCTTCTTACTTATTTCAGCAAGTTCTCTCTTTTTATAACACCCATCGATCTATAATTCTTTTAGTGGTCTGAAGCTTCTGAATTATCTTCACATTTAGCCTTAAAGTCTTCCACTGCTTGTTTATGCCTTGTGTTATCTGTGTTCCTGTATAATGTTATGTAAAAGTACTCAACTTTCTTTGACAAATGCACAGACTTTAATTTTTGATCCATTGTCTTGTTTGAGTGCAAACAATTTCCTTCTTCACAAGCATAAGTTGCTTTTTCTTTAAAACTTTTGTTATCTTCGATAGTGTTCATCACCATGTTACATTTTCTTACATTTTTAAGCTGTACGCTTGTATCTTGCACTACCCTGCACATTTAATTCTTCTTCTTGTGTCTTGGGATTGCTTCATTTCTTGTTTCCTCAGCAACTGCATTGTTTCATCTGCTATTTTCTAATATTATTTTTTTAGCAGGTGCTCCAGTTTATTCTGCATCTTCAACTACAATCTTCATAATTGTTAAAGTATTCCCATGCATTTCAAGCAAGATGAAGCGATTTTTTTTTTTAAAGCTCTAGTTCAAATGATTTTCTGTTATTCATGATATTATTGATGTTCTTTGCATTGTCTTTCTTTTTTTATTCGTTTTCCTTATTCTATCTTGGCATTTAGATGAACAGTAATTTACGCAAACCAATCGGTGATGATTACTTGTATCAAAACAATTAAACTATAAAGATACAGTAAGACTTACTGTAGCAAACGAAGTGGACAAACAAGTGAAAGCCTGCAGCGCTGGAAACAGTGCCTTCTGCAATGTTGTTGAGGGGGTGGGTGGGGTTAGGTCATGCTTCTGAATGGGACACCCTGCAGCTTTAATCCTTCGGTACCATGACTCCCGCATTTGTGGCACCAAAGACCTTAAATCTTGCTACATCTGTCTATATACGTGTGTATATATCTAATATCTTTAATCTATCTCTATCATAATCCCCCTCAAAACTGTAAACCAGGTTAAATTAAAGGTCTCAATCATTACTCTGTATGCTGTGTATTTCTCTGCCATATCCTTCTTCCACTTTCTTGCTGTGTTATTGTCTTACTGATATTTTTCTTTACTCTCCTGCTCCCATATTTCCCTCTATTCCCCTATCTCTCTATCTTTTGCTACCAACCATCGATTTTACTCATACAATATGTCTCTTGCTTCTATCTTTCACTTCAATTAGTTTTGCTCTTCTACTCTACTTTGCTTTCCCCTCTCATTAGGGCATTTGGGGCCTATTCTATAAGGCTTCATAAAAAAAAATCGCTGGGCTGGTTACGACACAAGTTTGAGCGTTGCTATCACAGTATTCAGAAATCCTAAATTACCTGTAAAAGCGAATTTCCCAAAACGGGCGAGTAGCCAGCGACGTGATGTTCACCTCTCTGAAAAAAGCTCAACCAGTGATTTTTTCCAGCTGCAGAGAGAGCTGCACAGAGAGCCGCCTCCCACTGCGCAAATCTCGCCAGCGATCGCAGGCTTTTAATAAAAATGAATACTAGTGTATTGTAGCCGGGGGTCTTCAGAGCAGAGCCACGTTGATTTCCGGTCCGGTGACCCTTCCTACCCGAGATACAGGCCCCTTTATGGGGTGCCAATATCTCCTATGCATTTAAATGTCTCGCGACACGTGCCCGGGAGAATAAAATGCATAAGAGATACCGGCACCGCATAACGGAGCCTGTATCTCGGGAAGCAGGGGGACCCCCTGCTCATGTACACTAGTATTAAAAAAAATATTAAAACAGTTTCATTACCTTAGCAGCTAGCAGCTAAGGCAATGAAAGGGTTAACAGTGGCCGGTTTATTGTAGGTAGTGAGGGTGAGTGAAGGTGATATTTGGTCCTTGGTTGGAGATTGGGCCTTGTGGGTCGAGTTAACCCCTTCATTACCTTAGCGGTTAACACTCTCTACAACCCGGTATGCCTGAGCATCCATCTTTGGCTACAACCCCCTTCACACAATCCCTCTACCCACAATAAACAAAAATACACACAACAACCCTACTACCCACTTCCTCTACCCCCAACAACCCCACAACACTTACAGTACAGTAATGGGCAAAATTAATATTATTCAGATGTGGATAATAGCTAAATTGCCCATTAAAAAAACAAACATTAGCCAGCCAGCATATATAAAGTAAATAAGACTTTCTACTTACCCTTGCCATCATGAAGGGCATTATCATCAGCATACTCCAGGTCCATGTCCTCCATTGCCTGCAAGAGTACATGAAAAAATATAATCTAATGGCCCCTAACCCTTTAATCCCCTTAGCGATTAATAACCACTACAGTAATTAAGGGGTTAACCCACCCTCCCCTCTACCCACACTTCCCAGGCCCACTATACCCACGCTCTACCCATTGATTGGCACAGTGGTTCATCATACCCATATAGTATGGGCATGATAAGCCACTATAGAACTCAATGGTCAACCTAATAAAAATCATTTAGGCCAAAAATACACAAGAATAAAATAAATACACAAGCACCTAAACACCCCAGCAATAAAAGAATGAAAAAGACTAATAGTACACACATACTGTATAATTTTTAATCACCAAAACAGCAAAAGAAAAATAATTGTTATTCCAAAACATAAGAATTAAATAAAATAAATACCTATCCAACCAATTCAAGAAATAAAAACACTAGCCAACAAATCAATTAAATAAATAAAACCACTAGCCAACAAAACAATTAATTAATTTCAAATGCTAACCAATCCTAAAATTTACAAGCCATCCAAATTCACAATTACAATTTAATCCAAACAATAAATCGAAAAAATGACAAGCATTTGCAAAAAATTCATTGCCTGTCACTGTATTTATCTGTACCCTATAGGGGCACAGATTAATACATTAGCAGTCAATGGGCAATGAAAAACATTTAAAAGAAATACAATAAAAAAAACCTGAAAAAAGACAATTACATACATTCAATATTTAATTTTACCTTTCGAATTCTGGCGTATCTGCAAGCTATCAACCCGCAAAAAAAAAAGTGGGCACATGATACAGCGCCCAATCGGATTGGAGCTGTACCATTTGACCCTAAAATGGGACGTCACAGGCCTCCATCTCATTTTAGCTCAAGAAAGCGATGGGACAATATCCGTTGTGGATTTAACATGAGGTTTTGGATTGAAAGAAATAAGATAGAAGATTAAAGAAGAGAAGAAAATAATGATAGATGAAGATAGAAGAAGGTGACAGAAGATCAAACACAGAAGACTTTTAACCTGATGCAGATCTTCAAGGAGGGTTGAGATGGATTGTTGGTGATGTCGCGGGTCGAGAGCTTGCAGATACGATGGGATTTGGAGGGTGAAGACTTCTAAAGGTAATATAAATATTGAATGTATGTAATTGTCTTTTTTCAGGTTTTTTTGATTATACAGCTGCATCCTGTTATAACAAAGTTTCTCGGGGGCCACAGAATGAGACCGCGTTATAACTGGGATCGCGGATTTTTTTTTAAAAAACAAAATGGCTGCTGTGATCATGGGTTCTGCGAGGCCCTGCTGCACGCTCCTGCATGCTCGTATTGCGTCCTGGCGGCACGTGCATGGTGCTTCACAATGATCTGCACTCTGTAGGCTCCTTACTTCGGCATGGGGTGTATGGCCAAAATGGTTTGGGTGGGCGTGGCCATGATAGAGTGCAGGGCCATGAAACAAGCACAAAGCATCTCACAGAACTGAGAGCACACAATCAACAGGTAGGGAAAGTGTGTGTGCGCGTGCACGTGTGCGTGTGCACGTGTGTTATTAAAGTTTGCCAAAATTATTATTTTTAAATAATATTTTTTTTTAAATGTGAGCCATGTTTACACCGCGTTATAAGCTGATCCGCGCTGTAGCGGATCGCGCTATAACGGGATTGAGCTGTACTGTATTTATTTATTTTTAGATTTCTGCTTGCCCATTGACGGATGATGTTTTAATCTGTGCCCTAGGGTATAGATAAATATAGTGACAGGCAACGCATTTTTTGGCAAGTGCATGTTTTGAATTGGTTATTTTTTCTATTTCTTTTATTGTTTGGATTACATTGTTGGGAATTTGGATGACTTGTTTTGAGTAAATGTTAGGATTGGTTAGCATTTTAAATTAATTAATTGTTTTGTTGGCTAGTGATATATTTATTTAATTGATTTGTTGGCTAGTGTTTTCATTTCTTGAATTGGTTGGATAAGGATTTGTTTAATTTAATTCTTCTATTTTTGAATAACATCATTTTAATTATGTTGCTGTTTTGTTGATAGATAATTTATTTTCATGTGTACTATTAGGCTTTTTAATTCTTTATTGTTGGGGTGTTTGTGTATTTATTTTTTTCTTGTGTATTTTTGGCCTTAATGAATTTTATTTGGTTGAACATTGAGTGCTATAGTGGCTTATCATGCCCATATTATATGGGTATGATGAACCACTGTGCCAATAAATGGGTAGAGCATGGGTATAGTGGGCCCAGGGTGGGTGGTTAGGCATCCCAGTGGGTAGCGGGGGAGGGTGAGTTAACCCCTTAATTGCTATAGCGGTTATTAATCGCTATGGTGATTAGGGGGCTAGGGGCCATTAGATTGTTTTTTTTTTATTTACTCTTACTGGCAATGGAGGACATGGACCTGGAGTATGCCGACTAAGGTGCCCTACATGATGGCCGCGGTAAGTAGGAAGTTTTATTTACTTTATTTATGCTAGCTGGATAATGTTTGGTTTTATAATGGGCAAATGAGCTATTATCCATATCTGGATAATAGTTATTTTGCCCATTATTCTACCATATGTATTTTGGGGGGTTGTTGGGGTAGAGGAGGTGGGTAGTAGTGTTGTTGTGTTTTTTCATGTTTATTGTGGCCAGCGAGTTTGGGTGAAGTTTGTAATTGGCCCTTGATGGATGTTTATACCTACCGGGTAGGAAGCGGGATGGTTTAACCCCTTCATTACCTTAACGGTATTAACTGCAGAGGTAATGAAGGGGTTAACCCCACCCGCAATGCCTAAACACCCACCAAGGAACCAAATACTACCTTCATCCACCCGTACTACCCACAATAAACATGGCACTGATAGTTAACCCCTTCATTGCCTTAGCGGTTAGCTGCTAAGGTAATGAAGTTTCCTGTAAATGCATTTTTCATGGGATTCATGCGGTCTCCAGTGCTGGTATTAATATGTATCAGCTTCGGAGGCTCCCGGCATGAATCTGATGCAGGAGAAAAGCATTTTTTTTCTAAGTCCTCTCTCACCGCCTTCTCAGCAGGTTCTCCCGCGCTTCACGCCAACTTTTCCTGGCGTGAGGATTTGGGGAGAAACTCGCAATTCTAGAGCTGCGTTAGCCTCGATAAACTAATCGCTGCTACTAGAATTGCACGAGTTTCCAAACCTGCCAAAAAGTGGCGTAACAACCCTCACCCAGCAATGCCTTGTGGACGGCTGAAAAAATTGTCGATCCATGCCTTTAATCGCCCACTTATTCAGGCTTACAGAATAGCAGTAGGCATTATAGAATAGGCCCCATTGTCTTTTTGCTTATCTCTCTCTCTTATCTCTCTTTTAACCAATCTCTCACATTTTATCTTATCTTTCTTTCTCTCTTTTACTCCTATTTCTCATTCATACTTTGGGCCTCATGCAGAGAGCATCGTTATTTCAAAACTCGCCATTTTTTGTTCAATTTCCCTCAGAAAACGGCATAAAATGGCGAGTTGCGAAAAACGCGCCATTTTTTTATTTCTATGTTTAAAACTCGCCTCGCGGCTGGCGAGAACCTCAATCGCGCCATTTTTAAAACTCTCCGAATGCAGAGAGGTGCGAACGGCAAGTAGCGGCTGTTCGCGCCAAAAAAAGGCGCGATTCTCGCATTTTTGCCGCGCCACGAAAATATGGCAAGATGGCGCTCGCCGCCTATAGTAAAGGGGAAAAAAAAGGCGCGAATTTGTTTTTACACGTTTCTGAAGCGCGCATCTCGCCAATTTAAACTCGCCACACGCATCCATGTTAAACATAGCAGAATTCGCACTTTTCTGCATATGGAGAATAAAACTCTCCAAAAAAGCTACTTTTTATGAAATTCGCCATTTTTAAAATTCTATGCTCTCTGCATGAGGCCCTTTATCGGTCTCTCCCTTACATTTCTATCCTTTGCTCTCATCACTTCAGCCTAAATTCCCTTGAAAGTTGGCTTTGGGTATCTCTTCCCCTTTTGTAGAAAGCCAAAAAAGAGTTTTGTCAGTTTTAACATTCTTATTCCCCCAAAAAATCCAAAGCTGCCCTTTTTGGGGTATGCAGTATGTAATATGGCCCCATGTAGCATAAGGTTACGTGCCCCAGTTGTGTGAGGTTCTACAAACACACTCAAATTTGCTTTGTGAAACATTTCTAAGATAAAATGTACTCATTTTATATGATTGCTCTTTTCTCACTTTCCCATCACAACTTTTGGCCTAAATTTGAAAAGCTAATAATTTTTATAATTCTGAAGCAATTAAAATAACAGAAAAAAAATTTCATTGCTGGATACGTTCGCTATACTTTCACTCCTGTTTAAATTTCTAGGGTTTTGCGGTGTTGTACAAAGCCACTGCCCTGAAAACAGGTGAAACTAGTTCGAATTTTAGTAGCAGCTCTCTGAATTAAGACAAGTCCCTTTATTTTTATGTCCTAGTATAAAAATGTACTGTAGTTGGCAAAGTCTCTAAAATAGAAAATTGTGCCTATAGAATTACAGTATGTGTATATAATAAAAAATATAAATATTATTTTAATTATTTTAAAGACAAGTAGCTGTTTGGCACAAAAATTCTGGTAATCAAGGACTGAAGTTAAAAGCTATTTATTTTCATGTCTAGGCGCAGAATCTGTCAATCTAAATTTTAGAAACTGTTTGATGTATTAGGATTTGAGCACGCTTATGACACTGTGTGAGATGTGTGAATGCAATCACGTGTTATCTGTCTTTACTGGATCTATCTTTGGAAAGGATGCATGTAAAAAGAAATACTGTATGTCATGTTCTCCAACCTTGTTAATTGGAATTTAGATTGATCACTAATGTCAAGATGTCTCATCAAATGACAGTCTAAACAAAACTGCCACAATGTCCCCAATTGTATGTGCATCTGTTTATATCCTTTTTCATAGATAAAAGATCAGCAAAAAAGGCTTAGGTTAAAGATTAAACCCATCATTAATGCTTTTTTAGAAGCAATTTGACATCTACTAATAGTACATCTTTTTGATATTATAAAAAATGTGCAACATATTGGTCTATGTAATATGATTTAGTATATAAATGTTGCTAACTTATTGATAACTGTTTGTTATCTGTGATATACAGATCTATAGTATTGCAACTTAGGGACTTCCAATGGTCCATCTCCCACCTAATACAGTAGTTTACCAAGAGTAGATTGACCTTATACAGACTTCCAAGCAGCTTGAGAAATAACAAGTTTGAAAGGGGCTACATAGAAAGTCAAATGGAATAACATAATACATTATAATTCACTATTGCTTTCAAGATATCACAAATGTTATTTAATATTATGAAACCATTGGTAGCACTGCTTCACAAATTAAATTAGAAAAACTACCAACTCTAAAAAGCATTCAAGCACTACTGTATGTTACCCAGGGTCCATGTATAAAGATTAGTTCCATTATGACTCTAAGGTTCTAAATGTTTCAAACATCAATGAAAACACAGGGAATCCCATTAGACACATTCACTGAAGTACAGTATCATATTGATTTATCTGATTACTGTAGGATTCATAAGTAGAACGTGGTAATCCTCTTTTCACAATGGTATTTTCAATTTCTCCTTCCACTTACTTTTAGATATTCAAAATGTCTTGTCTGGCTTATATGAAGCTCTTACTTAGTATGTCCACTCATGATGCAGCTTAGAATCACTTTTGTTAAACTCTTGTTTTTACAGTGCATGTATCAAATATAGTTGGCTCAGGATGTATACTCTTGATTGCATTGATATTGTATAGTTCATTATATTGTACTGTATTGTGCCATAAGCATAAATGCAATGTATATGGAGGATGATCCTTCGTAAAATTATGATTGCACTAATACAAATCTGTGATTTATATTGACACACAAAAAGGTGGCGAAAAGTATTAAATTAGAGAAAGGGGAAATAAATTGAAACATTCATAATTATATGTTTCAAGCAACTCATTTAAGTCTATCAATTGTTCAAACCACCAGTCCAAATTCTACTCTGATACAAACTGAACAACATCTTAACAATTTAATTTGATGGAAAAAGATGTATAAAATGCAGAATGTCCACCTGTTTTTACAATTGTTTTTTTTTTGTCCACAGGATCTGAATTGAGGGGTCCTCTCCTCTGGAGCTGAATCACAATTTTTAGCTTTAGGGAACCGTGGTTTCAAAGATATTAACCTTTTTAGTTGCCAGAAATTTTCATGTGTTCATTCAAAAATTACAACCGATGTTATCCAATACAAAGTTTTACCATCATAACCCGATGTTACTGCTTCTTATTGATTTGTTTGACTTCTTGATTGACACAGGTGAAGGCATTTGTAATTTCATGAATGTCAGCAAAAACACTGGCAACAAAATGTTAAATAGCAGGGTTTCGCTTCGGAAGATTCCCCCGTTGAGATCCTAATAAATTATACCGAAAAGCAAACAAAATAAAGAGTATTGCTGCTTTAAAGCAATTCATTTAATTGCAAGTTTCACAGTTTAATATATACATATGTTGTACACACTTTTAATGAACCACTGGATTTGTATATGTAGCCAAGTCCCCCCTGCCTGTCAGCCCCCCCCTCACCTTGCTGGCGAGTGCAGGTGCCGCCGAGTCCAATGGCGGCCCCGCCAGCCGATCGCAAGAGTGAGGGCGGTTAGGATCCTGCTCGGGGGTTGCCGGGGCCGCGTGCGGCCAGTTGCCAAGGCCGCGATCGCGTTGCAGGGCTCCCGGCGCTCCCAAAGCAGGCAGGTGAGGGAGCGGCCATCTTCTTGTTGTTCGCGCATGCGCAGTGCAGAGCTTGGTGCGGTGGCCTGCAGGGGAGTTGCGCATGCGCAAGGAGAGTGCGAGGAGAGCCCGCGATACCCTTGCCTACCAGGGAAGGCTCTAAGCAGGGACTACAAGTCCCATGAGCCTCTACGCACCCCACGTGAGGCCAGGGAGCCAATAGGGCTTAGGATCTCCGTGCAGAGAAGCTTACTAGATACATTTCGCGCGCTGAGAACGGCAGTTGGAGCTGGGAACAAAAAGGGGAAGGAAGGGTGTAGGGAGCGAGTGAAGCTCCTGCACCAGGTAGGTTCCCCAGGTCCCAGACAGGCCCCAACTCCCCACCAGGTTAGTGGGTAATTAATAAGGGATGGCCCCAAGATAGGGACCCTACCCTTAGGTTCGTGTGTGTGTGCGTCTTGTCAGTGTCATGGCTGTCAGTGCTGTGAGTGCTGACAAGAGGGCATCGTGTGTGTCTGCAGCACGTTTGCTGCAGGCACCAAGTAGGTTGCAGTGCGTTGCTGCAGGAGTTGTGAGTATCCGTTAGGAGTCAGAACCGGGAAGAGCTAGGGGATCGGAGTAGGCCAGTAACCCCCTAGGCCCCAGATAGGTCTTAACTCCCCAGCTTGTGGTGCTACAGGGACAGGCCCTAGGTTAGGGACCCTGTCACTTTAGTATTAGTGTTAGATAGGGACACAGTGGACACTGCGCTCCCCGAGAAGAGACTTGGGCTCAAGTCTGTGCCTAAAAGACAGAGACTATCTCCAGGGTGGGATCGCCCCTGGCGGGCCCCGTGCGAGGCAACATCGGATCAGACGGGATCACCAAGCAGCAGATCCTTTTTGAAGTTGCTTGCAGGCCCGAGTGCAGGAGCGCTCGGCAGGTATCTTCCTATGTGCACCAACGTATCCTAATATATCACAACTACACATAGTGGCAGCGCTGACCACGGGACAAGGGGGTTCGGCTGTGGACACAGTGTGGGGATACACGGTGACTGTGGAGTTACTCCCTAGGGGGAATGTTATAAGTGTGTGTTATTGCCTGCATATATTAGTAAAGTGATTATATACATTCCTGTGTATGTGGTTATTGTATATGCAGGTCCTGTGTAGGCAAACTTCTACATCCCTAGAACCCTACACAGGTGGAGGCGCTGAAACCGAGAACGTTCCAGAGGATTCACCCCAGGCCCTCACTAGCGGAGGCTCAGACCTCCTGTGAACCTGACAGGTATACTGCAACACACCTGGTAACACATAGGTTTCCATCCACACACACAGTATCTGTGATTGGGATAGAGGGAATACCCGTTACATATAATTATAGTTGCTTCCATAAATGAACAGGGTAAAGTAGTAATAGCATTGTACATGTGAATAGAATAAATGAACAGGGCAAAGTAGTAATAGCATTGTACATGTGAAAAGAAAACAAATTTTTATTAAGTAAAACACCATATTTACTATTCATAGCCATAATGATTGAAATTGATAAACCTTATGTCACACCAAAATGGTCTGACTTGTGAAGTGACCTTGTGCTTAGCCTTTTTCAAATTGTTGTAAAAGTTAGTGTGATGAAACAATGAATATTGTTTCCTGATCCCTTATCCCCAATTTAGGATTTGTATGGCTATACATGTGAGAGAGAATGTGTGAAAGAAAACACATATTAGTATGTGAAACTAAGTGTAAGATCAAAAGAAAGGGTAAGTACAGTATGAGCATTTGTTAAGCTGTGCAAAGAAGAGGGCAAAGCGAACAAAGGAAACTACAGGTGTGGGAATACATCAGATCAGCAGTGAAACCATTAAAGTGGTGGAGATAAGACTATGGGGATTGGTTTCTTTCTTCCTACCATTAAGACAAACGTTAAGACTCATCTCTTAAATGAAGCACTTCAATAGCATAGACTGTGCCATACACACAATGCACATATTCCCTAACCTGATGTCTTTGTACAGTAAGTCTCCCACCATAGCCATTAGTTTGTAAGTGTAATGACGTGCTCGCCACAAACCAGGACCAGACCGCTGGGCTGAGGTGGGTATAGAGAAACACCCCCCTTAGACCGCAAAGCCGAGTCCAAAATCCGGATTCCATCATCGTGAGTAGCCTGGACGGGGTTGGAGATAGCAGGGTAAACTGTATCCAGGCTGGGGTCAAGGCATGTGGCACAAGAGCGATGGTCGAGGTCACAGGCTGGGGTCAAGGTAGGCGGACAAAGAGCGATGGTTGAGGTCACAGGCTGGGGTGGGTACCAGGAATGGCTTCAGCATAGTGAAGGCAAAGACTTCAGGAAACAGAAAGCTTCAGCACAGGAATTGCCTCTGGAAGGAGGATAGGTACGGGAAGCACTGAAGGCCTCAGGAAGCAGGGTATATTGCAGACAGACCACTGGAACAAAGAAGCTATAGCGCTGGGGATCCAGCGCTTCAGCACAGGAAAGGATTGACGAACTGGAAGCAATGACGTCCTCTGGAAGCAAGGTATAGTGCAGAAAGGCCGCAAGAACAATGAAGCTTTAGCGCTGGGGATCAAGCACTTCAGAACAGGAATGCCAGAGATAGGACAAGCACAGGTTACACCTAAGAAAGTCCTCAAGGGATACAAAAATTATGCTCAGCTTTTTCATGATGAAAGGGCTGACCCTAAATAGCATTGACAGCAAATATGGGTAGAGCTGCACAGAAAGCAGCATCAAGCAGACTGCAGTGTAAGTCCAAAACAGCTGTTCTCAATTACTCAGTTCAGGGAGAGATTTGCCTGAAACCTCTACAGCCCTGCAAGGGTGAGTTCCAGTTCAAGACAGGAACCCTTACAGTAAGATATCCGGGACATGGATTTCTTTTTCTTATTGTCTGATCTTGTTTGTTGCACTTCTTTGTACTAATTTCCTATACTGTATTGTATCTTTTATAAAGCACTAAGTACAGCTGTGGGTGCTAAATAAATAAAGACATACATACATTGATTAGTGATTAAAAGAGAGAGGGGTTGATTACATTACTTAATTAGTTTTGTGGGGGATCCAAATAATATATAGAACTAGGTGTGTTCTAATAGTAGTGTAGCCGAGTCCCCTGGCTATCATCTTTTCTGTGGCCCTAACAGCATAAGTCCTTTTAGACACAGGCACTGTGGAGGATAAGCTCTCACATGGTGGCCTATCTTGTTGTTGCAGCCTGGATACACTATTGCTGTATCCAGGGGCTGGATTAACAACAACCAGAGTCATCCCTGGGGAGGATACTGACTGGGTCACAAGCCCATGATGTGATGCCTGTCAGTATTGGACCTGCCCTGTTATGGGGCAGGGTTACAAGTCCCTACCCAAGGGTACATAAGCTGACACTCTCCCAGAAGTCAGAAGGCTCTCTTCCCTCCCCCTGTGGAGTGGGAGCACTTACCCTTCCTTTATCCCATCAGGGGATAAAGGAGCTGAGAAGTGGCCTGCAGGGCCTGTGGGTACTACTTCAGGGAGTGTGCCTATTAGAACTATTTGTATGCTGATAATAAAGACCAAGTCAGAGGGCCCATTTGTGTAGTATCCATAAGGGGACTTCATGGGATCTGAAGAACTGGCTCCCCAGCCAAAATGGAGCTACAACATGGACCCCTCCTCTCCAAGTACATGCATGTGTAGTGTGTGTAAAAAAAACTATGAAGAGGTGCGGGGGCGTTATCCCAGAGGCGTAACCGAAAGGAAGCTGTGGCCTGCACCCTGCTAATTCCAAGAAGAGGTGTGGGGGTAGTGTCTCAAGGGCTCCATCCAAGGAAACTACGGACTGCACTGTGCTAATTATAAGAAGAGGTGTGGGGGTAGTTTCTCGAGCTCCACCCAAGGAAACTATGGACTGCACTGTGCTATTTCCAAGAAGAGGTGTGGGGGTAGTGTCTCAAGGGCTCCACCCGAGGAAACTACGGCCTGCATCATGCTAATTATAATAAGAGGTGTGGGGGTAGTTTCTCAAGAGCTCCACCCAAGGAAACTACAGACTGCACCGTGCTAATTCCAAGAAGAGGTGTGGGGGCTCCACTCGAGCCGCACTGTGGTATTTGTTTTTGTGTGAGAAGGCAGGTATCCAAAGAGGGACGCTTGATCTGTAGGCAGCCTGAACTTGCATTTGAGGAGCTGCAGCCATGCTAATGTGGCCCCTGCAAAGGGGAGCTGCATACTGTTCTGTGCCATTGCAAAATGATGGTTCCCGCCGAATAGGGGGGACCGCGTGTCAGTTTGCAAAAGATTTGCAAGCTCTTATTATCATAAGCATCTGGAATTGGCGTGAAATGCCAACACCCCTCTTTCTCCCTCCTGCATGGGATGTCTGGATCCACCAGGGGAAGGGATATAGGACGTGCCTAGCACTGGACTGACCAGATACAAAGAGCAAGGAGCTCAGACACATGTGAAACTCTGGTGCATGCAGACTGTGCGGAGCTGCTCCAAGTACTACAATTAATCATGGCCGCCCAGCTAGGAACCATCTACGAACTGACTGACGGGGTCCTAGTATTACCGTGGGGTCCTATGGCCCAAACACAAGGGGCCTGAGCTTCCCGTGAATACTCTGGACACGGAGGAGCTGAAGAGGCTGTATGCTCTTGTCCAGAAACTATCTACATTTGCCCAAGGATCCTCAGGCGATGTGCAAAAACATTATATGAATATGGTGTATGAACTATTTCACCTAAACAACTGATGACAGTCCTCATTTCCTGTGTGGAGTATGGCGCGGTGAGTCAGGACTCTGGGGTGGACTCTCTACAAAGAGTAGGGCATGGAGGAATTCCCTTTTTCTGCCCTGCCAAGTGGATCGAGGTTCCCAAGGGCTTACCTGCTGCCATGCAGGGGTCTGAGTCATCCACTGTCTCATTCGGAGCGATGTCAGAGCCGTTTAGTGCCCTGTCGGAAGTTCGCCTGATCCACAACTGTCAGGTATCCCGTGTACCATCCATGCCGACCCACTCCATGAGGGAGCATGCCACGTCTGATTCTGTTTACGGTTCAATGGACAACGAGGGTGCGACCATCTTCGAGATACCAGTCGGGGCCTCCCCGCTCCCGAGTTGGAGGTCATCCTGCCCGTTACAGAACTGAATGTCTGCACTGGGATGGTGATCCAGAACACCGATCTGCGCTGGGCCCAAGCCCAAGATGCTGAAAGCCAATATCTGCGGAGAAGACAGGAGATGCAGGAGGCCCGCACCCACTCTGCAGTGTATATGGCTGCATCCGAGCTGCATTTCATGGCCCTGGGTCTTCCAGAGGAATTCACCAAGTTCGTACCAGCTGGTGATATTTCCTCTACTACCATTCTTATTCTATCCCCACGGTCATAGGGAGTCGAGCGTGTGGAACTGTCCGGAAGGATGGGCCCTTGGAAATCTGCACCTTCCCCGGTGAGTGATAGCGCACCAGAGTCGTTCCTTTTGCAGTGTCAGGGAACAACATAGAGAAAATAACCCACTTAAAGCACTCAATGACCCCTATGAAGTGTAATGATAATATTAAAAATAATCTTTAATGCTAAACTAATCAAAATAATGGGTGTTAAAATACATCAAATGACACACATATGTGTTAACCCTAAGATGAGTATATATGACACTCCGGGTTAATGTAATAGAGGGACAGTTTGAGGTGAATTAGATCAAACGTGTCCAGAGAACTGATATGCAGTATTCCCTAATAGTGGTAGTTAGGTATTATTACGTCACCCATCAGCACCGTACCCCCATACATTTACTTAACATTTAGCTGAAGCGGGGTTCACCAATATAGTACTGCAGTGTCAGGGAAGGAAGAGAGAGAGATCAACGGGAGGTTGAAGTCGTTGCTGTGGCCAAGTATACCACTGCTAGGGGCCGTGGTAAACTTAGCTCTGCCGGGACTATGAACACTGCTATTGCTCCACCTGGGGAGGTACCTGAAGTTCCCTAGAAAAAGGACCTTAAAGTACCCGTCCCACCCCACGCCACCAGCGTATTCTATGCTGACCCCATCCCTAGCTATAAACCCCTACCACCTCAGCCCTTGTCACCAGTGATGTCCGTGGTCCAAGTGGCAATCCTTTTCCAATGCCTGATATGTATGCTATATCTGTGGGGGTAGGCATGTTACCATGGTGGGACTCAATGTATAGAGGATGTGTGTCACACCTGAGCAGGACACGCTTTGTGCTGGAGAAAAATTATAAGGTGAAGTGCTGGTGGGAGGAGAGTCAGTTTACTCCGGAGGAAGAAGCAAGGATAATTCGCGAACATGCTATAAAGTTTCAAGAGGATAAGTTCTTATTTCCCGGCTTTGAGGGCCCTATGAAACCATTATGGGAGGGGTCCCTGTCCGGTTTTTGCCCGGTAAGGCCTGTGGGAACAATTTGATGAAGAGTAGTCGCGCAGAACAGGTGCTTGTACAGCACTTTAGGAAAATGGGATATGATTATCCATACCGACCTGAACCATTAATGAGGAGTGCTGAATCACATAGGAATGAGTAGGTAAAGTCCGCCATTCTGGATTATATTTCTAGTAGTACTAAGGGTCCAATGGTTTGTGGGGAAGACAGAGCTAAGTACTTAGTGAAAGTATGGGTTGTGGGTCGCAATATCCACATAAACCGGGTGGCGTATGTCGCTGAGTTAGGTAAAACACACTGTCAATCCATCACATTGGCAGATAGTGAAGGCAGGTTAGTAAAGAAGCCTGAACCTGAGCATTATTATTTATCTGGTTCAGTACTTTAGCTGTGTAGGGCCAAGGGGCTCCAGAAAATGAGGTACCAGTTATGTTTTAGTGCTAAATACTGTATGTACTTTGTTGTTACGCATATGTACACTGGCGACACACTTTATTCGAGCTTGGCTAGTCCCACGAATTCAGGTATACCCGGGTGTATTGAGGTTTGTGACTGTTTTCTGCCCGAGTGCATTGAGTTATTTTCCAAGCAGGGATTGAAGCATTTTATTCCCGCTGGCTGCAATACTGCACAGTATATATATATATACTGCATTACAATTCATGAATTTATGCCATCTGGTAGACACGCGAAGCATTGCAGCCTATTAAATCCTAATCATTATCATTTAACAGATCAGCCGCCCATCAGCCAGGCATGAACCCAGGCTGGGAAGGCAAATGCAACGGGGCTTGTCAGAGGTGAGGAGTGGCGCATTCCAGGTATCTACCAGGTACATACCGGGTATTTGCTCGAATAAAGTGTGTCGGTGCAGTATATGTAGTTATGTTCAATTTTGTGGTTGTTGGTACAGTATATCGATGGTACATGTAGCGCATGTCCCGTCCCCCCTCCTCTGGGAGATCTTGGACAGGCTACTGCTATGTGTAGTGCTGATTACCTGTGATGGCACAGGAGAAGTGAGATGCTCGCGATGGGGCGGAAAGATAGGACAAACCTCTGGGGATTCTTCTGGTTCTTTACTTCTTGGTGACAGCGCCTCCAGTCATAGGGGGCTTTAGCATTGCCGAAGGCAGTCCCCGCTATGACAGTCCTTTACTCCAAATTCCTCTCTCCACACCGACTGCCGCGGAGCCAGAAGTATAAATGAGGATGATATTTATTATAGCAGCCACTGCTGGTGTAGTTACAGTGTATTCTTCAGTTGATAAGGTATATCCCTAGCCTATGGATGGTACTGGCCTGCGGGCAATGGGGAGGCCTCTCTGGATTAGCTTATTGTCTCAATGTCACGGTTGTGCTCGCCACAAACCAGGGTCGGACTGGAGAGAGCAGCGTAGTCAGTGGACGAGCCAGGGTCAGGATAGGAGACATCAGGGTAAACGTTATCCAAGCGGAGTTTCGGCAACAGCAAGTCAACTAGGTCCCGCTTCAGCGTAATAGCTGCAGGGCAGGAGCGGGTTCTGCGCGAGTGGCGACCATGGCCCATGCTACCAGTCTCAGGAAGGAGAAGGATGACCGGAATGTGCACAATGCCAGGCAGCACTGGTAAACCAATGCTTCAGTGCAGGAGTCCAGACCGGGCCTTTGCGAGAAGAAAGAGCAGCAGACCTCAGGAATCGGAAGGCAGGCCTCTGCTATGGGAAAGGCAGCAGGCCACTGGGAATGTTGGGCTGAAGGATATGCTGGGAAATCAACGCTTCAGCACAGGAACCAGGACAGGAACCAGGAACTAGGAACATGAACTAGAAACATGAACTAGAAACATGAACTAGGAACATGGAAACAGGAACAAGGCGGCCAAACAGGTAGCTTGTGGCAAACACAGTAAGCATCCAAGAAGGATTATGCTCGGCCGAGAGGTATTGTGGGAATGCAGTATTTAAAGGCCAGCGGGCCAATCCCCGGAGGAGGGTGTGAGGGCACTGCTCCAATGACTGAGTACAAGGCTAGGTTGCAGTGATAGCCCACACAGCTGCTGTTGATTGCAAAGAGTGAGAACAACAGCACCCTGCAAGGCTACGAGAAAAGCCAGGAGTGGATTCCTGACACTCAGCCCATGAGGGGCTGAGCACATGTCTCTCTCCCAGCCGTGAGGAGACGAGGAAAGCTCCTACCCCATGAAGGGATAGTCTGGAACTCTCTCTCACTGTGACTGAAGTCTCCCCCCTAAGGGGCTGAACTACAATCTATAATTTAGCTACTTCCTTCCTGTTACGCCGGTACTGCCCACAGACCAGACCCATCCCTTCTACTGAGGTGAGGAACGTATATGGGCACGCACCCGCAGCAAAAGGAGCGTGTCCGGAGTGTGGTGATTTTGGCGTTGCCAGGCCAGGTGACGTTTAGCTAGCAATACTTGCCGGTACCGGTGTAGAAGTGCCGTCATCGTTGCCGTTTTAGCCAAGGTCAGGGATTGGAGAATTCCGGAAGGTCGTTGTCCAAGCAGGGGTCGAGAGCCAGAGAAGGACGTCCGCAAAACCAAGTCGTAACATGAGTGAATGAGAGAGAGAATGCCAGAATAGTGATCCTAGTGGAAACTATGTCGAGCAATGACTGAATGGCCGGACAGGCAATATAAAGCGTGGCTGACCAATAGGAAGAAGAGGCAGGCCTGGAGGAGTGCATGGAGCTGTCCTGGATATGCTGTCCAAAGGAGGATACAGGTGAGCAGTCTTTATGCCTGATTGATCCTTGTGTGTGTGTTGGGGGCGGAGCCTCACTGCAGGAGCAGTGAATAAATTAAGAGAGTCCTGCGCATGCTCTGTAACAGAGACGGGCGCGCGCTCGTAAACGGTAGCAGCCGCATGAGAAGGGAAGATCCTGCAGGAGCACGAGAACGCAGAGGACGGCGGGGAACCCCCAGAGCCGCCAGAGGTAAGTGACGCCAGCGAGGAGCGAGCGCCACGGCAGCGGGGGTTAATGAAGGTGAGGAGGGACCAGGGCACGGGTGCCGCGATCCCAGAGTCCTCACAGTATTCCCCCCTTCAGGATCCGCCTCAGGACGATCGTTCCATGGTTTTGATGGAAACTTCTTTCGGAAGCGTTTGAGGAGTCCTGGAGCATGAATATCTTTCAGGGGTACCCATGACCTCTCTTCGGGTCCAAGAAGTAGACTTTACCTCTCAAAAGACGGGAATCCAGTAAAGCCTGTATCTCGTACTCTTCGTTACCCTGTACCATCACAGGATCTGGTTTAGAAGTGTGGTCCGGAAATTGACTACTGGAGATGAATGGCTTGAGAAGCGAGGTGTGAAAGACATTCGGAATCTTCATGCTTTGAGGAAGTTGGAGTCGGAAGGAAACTGGATTTACCTGCTCCATGATGGAAAAGGGACCCAGATACCTAGGAGCCAATTTGAGGGAATGAGTTTTGAGACGGATGTTCTTGGATGATAGCCGAACCTTGTCCCCGGGTTTGTAGTTGGGTGCCGGACGACGATGACGATCAGCCTGGGTTTTAGCTGTCAAGGATGCTTTTTGTAGTGCAGATTGGATTCTGGACCAAGAGTCTTGTAGGAGAGCAATATGCTCGTCCACGGCTGGTACTCCAGAGGAATCTTTAGCAATCGGTAGGCGAGCCAGATGGAATCCGTAGTTGATAAAGAAGGGGGTCTCACGGGTAGACTCATTCCTGGAAGAATTAAAAGCGTACTCAGCCCAGATAAGTAATTCTGCCCAGTCATCCTGAGAATTAGAGACAAAGCACCTTAAGTATTTCTTGAGGGATTGATTAACCCTCTCGGTCTGTCCGTTGGATTGGGGGTGATATCCAGAAGAAAAGGAAGATGAGATACCCAGTCTCTTGGTGAAATTCCTCCAGAATTTAGAGACGAACTGGGAGCCCCGATCAGACACGATGGATGTGGGAATCCCATGGATACGGAAAATCTCTTTGGAGAAAATATCAGACAGGGCGGGTGAGGAGGGTAATCCTTTGAGAGGAATAAAATGTGCCATCTTGGAAAACCGGTCCACTACCACAAGAATGGTGTTCATGCCATTCGACCTAGGCAACTCCACAATAAAATCCATCGATATGTGGGACCAGGGACGCTCCGGAATGGGTAAGGTTAAGAGAAGACCCTGAGGTTTCTGATGAGGAATTTTGTTACGTGCACATACCGGACAGGACCGTGTAAATTCAAGAATGGTTTTAACTATATTGGCCCACCAGAAAGTGCGACGGATGAGATCCAACGTCTTCTTGAATCCTGGATGCCCTGCCGAGCGGACGGCATGTCCCCAGTCCGGTACCTCAAGAACGAATCTGGGCTCTACGTACAAAGAGTCTTTCGGAACCTCAAGACCGGTCGGAAGATGTTTTTGTGATTTAATGATCTTCTCAAGATTCTTGAACGTCACAGCCGCAATGATCCTTTGTTTAGGAAGGATGGACTCGGTGGTCTTTTCCGGTCTCTCTTCAGAAGAGTATTGCCTGGAGAGGGCATCCGCTTTGACGTTCTTTGTGTCGGGAATATAGGAGAGAACAAAATTAAATCTGGAGAAAAATAACGAACATCGGGCTTGGCGAGGACCTAAACGACGGGCATTCTCAATTTACAATAGGTTTTTATGGTCCGTGAGAATAATGAATGGCTCTTTTGACCCCTCCAGAAGATGTCTCCATTCTTGAAGAGCCATCTTGACGGCCAAAAGTTCCCTATTGCCCACGTCATAATTTCTTTCTGCAGGAGAAAACATTTTGGAGAAAAACCCACAAGGGTGAAGTTTGTCCTGGGGAGAAAATTTCTTAGAGAGAACCGCACCTGCCTCACAGTCCGAAGCATCAACCTCTAGGGTGAATGGGAAATTAGTGTTCGGATGTCGAAGGATGGGAGCGGAGACAAAGGCTTGTTTTAGCGTTTTGAAAGCCGAGATTGCCTCTGGTGACCAAGATGAAGGATCTGCCCCTTTTTTGGTCAGTGTAGTGATAGGAGCGATGATAGTAGAAAAATTACGGATAAATTTCCGGTAATAGTTGGAAAAACCTAAAAATCGTTTAATGGATTTGAGGGAATTGGGTTGCGGCCAATCCATGACGGCTTTCAGCTTCTCTGGGTCCATGGCTAAGCCTCTGTTGGAGATAATAAACCCAAGAAAGGAAGTGGTAGACTGGTGAAAAAGGCATTTCTCCATTTTAGCATATAACTGATTCTCTCGGAGGCGTGAAAGCACAAACTTCGTGTGAATTATATGATCCTGTAAGTTTTGGGAAAAAATAAGAATGTCATCCAGGTAGACAATGACAAAACGATTGAGAACATCCCGAAAGATGTCATTAATAAAGTCCTGAAAAACTGCTGGTGCATTGCACAAACCAAAGGGCATCACTAGGTATTCGTAGTGTCCACTACGGGTGTTGAAGGCAGTTTTCCATTCATCACCCTCTCGGATGCGGATGAGGTTGTATGCCCCACGGAGGTCAAGTTTGGTAAAGAGGTTGGCCCCCTGAAGTCTGTCGAAGAGTTCGGAGATGAGTGGGAGTGGATAACGATTTTTCACCGTAATATGGTTCAGACCCCGGTAATCAATACATGGTCTGAGAGTACCATCCTTCTTCTTGACGAAGAAGAATCCGGCCCCTGCGGGAGAGTTGGAATTAAGGTTCTCACGAATATATTAGTCCATGGCTTCCGTCTCGGGCAACGAGAGAGGGTAAGATTTGGCCTTTGGCAAGGTGTATCCGGGTACCAGGTCAATCGGACAATCGTATGAACGATGAGGAGGTAGGAGCACAGACTGCGTCTTGCTAAAAACGTCCAAAAATTCAGCGTAAGGAGAAGGTAACTCCCTCTGAGGATTGGATGTATTAGCTAAAAGAAAGGACGGTCGCTCCGTAGACACTGAACATTCTTCTGACCTTGACCTCCAGTCAATGGGATTAGGAGATATCCAATCGATGAGCGGATTGTGCTTCTGTAACCAGGGCAGTCCGAGCGTAATCGGTGTACCCGGGGCATGAATCACGTCAAAGCCTAGGGTCTCTTCATGGGAATGAGTAGAAAGGGTGATAGGTCCGGTCTCCAAGGAGATATATGCCGGAGTGAGAGGACGATTATCTGTCCCGACCAAGGCAACGGGGGAATTCTTCTTGGAAAGTGGGATCTGATTTTGTTCAGAAAATGTCTGATCCATGAAGTTCCCTCCTGCGCCGGAATCGATAAACGCTGCTGTGGAGGTACGGGAGGTAGGACCAGAAAGGGAAACGGGAATGGTCAATCTTTTGGGGAGTTCCCTTCTGAGTAGGGGGCAAGGAGATTTAGCACCCAGAAAGCGCCCCTTCGTACTCACTGGGTTTGGTCATTTCCCAAAGGTGGTGGATTGTCACGGGTACGCTGTTGAGAAGACCAGCAATGAAGGCACGACTCTCCAGCTGAGCGAAGCTGTCGCAAGGGCACCCAAGGTTGTTGGACTCCGAGTTGCATCGGCTCTGGAGCTTCCAGCGCAGGCAGCAGAGAGAAAACGGGTCTCGGGGTAGTAGAAAACCTGGAGAAGGAAGCACGGAAAGGCGTAGACCGGGATTGCTGACGCTGAGCGCGGATCCTTCAGGAAATCCGATAGGCCATTCCAGAAGACGGAGACTAAGGCCTCCTTACCCCAACGAGTCTCAGCTGCTATGGTCCTGAATTCCAAGGCATATTGGGCCACAGGCCGACGTCCCTGTGTAAGGTGCAGCAGGGAATCAGAAGCAGTTTCTTGTCGTGCGGGGATATCGAAGACCTGTAGAAAGTCACGTCTGAAGGCTGCGTAATCTCGGGTAATCTCAGGTCGCAGTTCCCAGATCGGGGAAGCCCATGCCAGTGCGTTACCTGTGAGCAGACTGTATACATAAGCTATCTTTTTCCGACCAGTAGAATACAGTTGCGGAGCCATCTCGAACTAGATCTGGTTGAGAAAGCCGCGACAAGCGTGGGGATCCCCTGCGTAGGGCTTCGGAGCCGGAATCTTCGGAGCTGAGGACAAAGTGGAAGTAGAATCGGACTGCGCCGGCGGCGCAGACGCAGGTGGTGCCTGTAGAGATAGGTCCTGTACTTGTTGGGAGAGGAGAACCACTTGATCCGTTAAGGCCTGGATTTGTTGATACATGGCCGTCATCATAGAGTCCACATCAGTCTGGTCTGCATCTTGTGGGCTCGACATAATGTTACGCTTGTACTGCCCGCAGACCAGACCCGTCCCATCTACTGAAGTGAGGAACGTATATGGGCACGCACCCACAGCAAAAGGAGCGTGTCCGGAGTGTGGTGATTTTGGCGTTGCCAGGCCAGGTGACGTTTAGCTAGCAATACTTGCCGGTACCGGTGTAGAAGTGCCGTCGTCATTGCCGTTTTAGCCAAGGTCAGGGATTGGAGAATTCCGGAAGGTCGTTGTCCAAGCAGGGGTCGAGAGCCAGAGAAGGACGTCCGCCAAGCCAAGTCGTAACCTGAGTGATTGAGAGAGAGAATGCCAGAATAGTGATCCTAGTGGAAACTATGTCGAGCAATGACTGAATGGCAGGACAGGCAATATAAAGCGTGGCTGACCAATAGGAAGAGGAGGCAGGCCTGGAGGAGTGCATGGAGCTGTCCTGGATAGGCTGTCCAAAGGAGGATACAGGTGAGCAGTCTTTATGCCTGATTGATCCTTGTGTGTGTGTTGGGGGCGGAGCCTCACTGCAGGAGCAGTGAATAAATTAAGAGAGTCCTGCGCATGCTCTGTAACAGAGACGGGCGCGCGCTCGTAAACGGTAGCAGCCGCATGAGAAGGGAAGATCCTGCAGGAGCACGAGAACGCAGAGGACGGCGGGGAACCCCCAGAGCCGCCAGAGGTAAGTGACGCCAGCGAGAAGCGCGCGCCACGGCAGCGGGGGTTAATGAAGGGGAGGAGGGACCAGGGCGCGGGTGCCGTGATCCCAGAGTCCTCACACTTCTTGAGGCTCAAGGAGGGAAGACCCAGTATCTGCACCACCATTGGCTATTCACAGATCTGTGTCACCACCACTCCAGTCACTCAGGAAGTCAGCATAAGGAGGGCGAAAACCCTGTAATTGTCTGTATCTTACTAGAATTTACATGACAGGGAAGGTAGAGAGATAGCTGGACCAGTCATGGCTATATACATATATTGTATTCGTCAGCAAGTGCGTGAGAGGGTTTTCACCACAGGGAAGGTGTAGCCTAGTCCCCTGGCTATCATCTTTTCTGTGGCTCTAACAGTATAAGTCCTGTTAGACACAGGCACTGTGGAGGATAAACTCTCTCATGGAGACAAAGCTTGTTGTTGCAGCCTGGATACACTATTGCTGTATCCAAGGGCTGGCATACCATAAACCAGAGGGTGTCATCCCTCTGAAGGATATTGTCTAAGTCACAAGTCCATGATGTGATGCCTGTCCGTATCGGACCTGCCCTGTTATGGGGCAGGGTTACAAGCCCCATCCCTGGGGTACATAAGATGACTCTCCCAGAAGTCAGGAGGCTCTCTTCCCTCCCCCTGTGGAGTGGGAGCATTTACCCTTTATCCCATCAGGGGGTAAAGGAGCTGAGAAGGGGCCTGCATGGCCTCAAGACCTGTGGCTACAACTTCAGGGAGTGTGCCTGTTATAACTACGTGTATGCTGATAATAAATACCCGGTGAACTCATCTGTTGTGGCTGCTTGACTGGGCCACTACCTGAGTTGCCAGTGCAGACCATCTGCACCAGGATCCTCACTGGCTGGAGGTGCTGCGCTATAATTTTTATGTGTTTAGCGTTTAATTTTTAATATTAATATTTTATTCACGTATCACTTTATCACTTTATTATCACATAAGCATGAAAATGTATAAAAATTGATTAGCCTGGAGTGCACCATGGTAATGTACTTTCTGATACAATATCAATTAATCCTCTAATTTGTAAATAGCTATAATGATCTTCACTGAGAGCCTGTCCTGATGCCTCCCATACCATCGTGGAGTTCTCATGGCCTTCCGTTCAACCTCACATGTATGCACCGCACCAGAATACACCAGTAGCAATATGATCTCTCTTAGATTGGGGGAAAAGGTGCTACAGTAGGATGAGGTATAGAGGCTATAAGGCTGTCTTGCTGTGATAGGCAGATTATGTGCAAAGGTTTTTTGCAGTGTTCAGTTTATGCAGGGTGTTATAGTTATCCAAGGAGTATTAAACAGCCCAAAGTGTGCTTTATATGCTGTTATAGAACACTACTCCACATCAGAGCAGGCATGAGTGAAGTGTGAAAGTATTTTTGAATGGAGATTCTTAAAGAATGTGTAAGGTTATGGCCCCTCTGTCTGCGCTGCACGGGCGCCTGCCAGGCTGGCGGCGTGTGCAGCAGAGTTCCTCGGTCTGCAGTGAGCTACAGGGGAAAAGACAGGCGGGGTGTGACGGGGAGTGATGGGGGCGCGCCCATGACATCACCCGACAGATTCGCCCTCATTGGCTGAACCGCGTGGCCTAGTGCTCCATCGCTAGTTCTACTCACAATTTTCATGTCTGCTTGAGAAACTGGCCATGCAGCGCGACGGCCACCCCTCGCAACGGGCCCGGCACCTCTTGTCCCATGGGCACTGAAGCAGCCAGCGGGGACCAAGCCTAAGATTTTTAAGGAGTTCTGTGTGTTTAAAATGATCCTTATTCCAGTCAGATAATACATACAATACAATATGTTTTTTGATTATTATGTAAATGGAGGGTTATATGTTGGATAAAGAGTAAAAAAAGATAGATTGTGTATTTAGCCATGTGGAGCATATATAGAACATTAGAGTTCTTCATAGTTTAAAATTATAGTGCACAGATCTTTTGAAATCTCATAGGTTTCAGCTTTAAGCATACTGTGACAGCACAGTTTGAAGGAAGCATAGAGTGCTGTATACAGCCCTGAATCCTAATCTGGTAAATAGTGGTTAAACTCTGTCTTCAAGTGGTAAAGTCAGGGGTTAAGTATGCGAGGTAGCAGGAATGGATGAATAGCAAAGATGTGAAGAGTTGTCAAATGTATAAAAATAAAATGTTTGCATGCATGAATACCATTGATTTGTAATGCTTTATATATCATGTATTCCCCTTCACAATTCACATGCCTAAAAGGTGGGATTCATTTTAAGGTTACTGTAATCAAAACCTTGTCTTCTTCTTGGAGGAAGAAAATGCATGTATAATTGTTTGCTAATTGCTATGGGGCAATGACCAAACAGAATTTAGGCCTGGGGCTACTGAGCTAAAAATGTTTAAAAGTGGGTTCCCTCTGGTTTCAAAGAGAATCTGCAGAAAATCTCAGGAAAGCAATCCACAATTCTATTGAAATTTGCAACAATTTTAAACCCTAGTACTTCTGTAATTTTTTTAAATCCAGCTGTGAATTTGGGCTGAGCAATTAAGTCTTCTCCTTGCTATTACATTTTTCACTTCTATTTTTTTTTTTTTCAGATTAAACCTGTGTTTAGTATTAATTAATTATTATTAGTCTGCTACTTCTTCCATTTTCCTGTGACATTACAGGAACAATGTTTGCAGAGAGTAAAGCAACCAGGAGGCAAAACAACTAATACCAGTGTGAAATAAAGCTACTTTATTTTGGGAATATAGATATCAAAAGCTAATTCACAATGAAAATATTCACAGACATAAACTTTCACTCCTCTACGCATTTAATTTCTTCTTGCCTGCCCCATACCAGCAAACTGATTCAGGTCTCTGAGTGATACTATTCAAGGAATGTATTTCTTCTGTAACACTCTCATCCCAGTCAGGCACTGGGGATCTATGTGGACTAGAGTGAGAGGGGCCTGAGTTCACCCTCCTCCCCACCCCTCCCTGTGTATGGTAAATACATGGTGTGTATTACCAGCAGGGAGGATTTCTGCTTGTTAGGATATAGTGTATGGGAGCAAACAACACAGCAGGGTTTCTCTTATCTCAAATAACCCTTTATACAGTATGTACTGAGTCAGAGGCAGTTGTACATGCATGTAAGTGCCCATATACTGTACATGGAGAAAATAGCACAAGTGTCCCTGATACACTGTGGTGTACTCTGGTGGCTCAAGGGTAAAACTAGTGGGCCACTGTTGGAGCTCATGTAAGAAAGAGTCCTGTTGTGGTGGCAGGCCTGATATATATGTATAATAGTTGTACCTGGCAGCTCATATTTTTTAATGAAAGATTTCTCTAAGGACATAATCAATTTCTGGGATCTTTTCCGACGCTACAGTAAGTGAATCAAATGATCTGACTCTTGATAGAGCAAAATATAATTGTCCATGACTAAAAACAGGCGTAGATAGATAAAGGCATATCTGATTAAATGTTTAGCATTGTGTGTGAATTGATTATCATTGAAAAAGCCAACAGTATGGAAATTGTTTTCATTTGAAGCTGAGTGGTAAATTGGTAAATGTGTATCTGATGGAATTAGTGGGATTCTTGGAATAAATAACATGTCTGCGTTTGCTACACTTATCACTTTTGCTTTGATTGTGTGTTTGTATTTGAGTAATAGTACTGTAAATCTGAGACTGATACGTTCTGGAGATGGGACAAACTGCGTTCATGAAAATATCAAAGTTCAGGGAGACTTTTTGCAGAGAACGGATATTCTCCCTGTCTCATCTGGACCCTGCAGTCCCACCCAGGTGGATATTATTAGTACTGTATTGACCCCAACAGATCACTTGGCCTGCTCTGTGCGTTTAAGCAACCAATCCCTGAACATCCCTACAAGCGAAGAGGCAGTGAGTGACACTACAAAGGCGCAACCACCAGAGGGCACTGTTTGTCCTTAGCCTTATTGCTGACATCCCTAGCCTTATTGAAGAGATAGATAGATTGATAGATAGATAGATAGATAGATAGATAGATAGATAGATAGATAGATAGATGTAGCTTATCTGTTACTCAAGCACGCATAGTGTGCTGGAGTTGGTGTGGAAAGTATGTCTGTGTTGTGCGAGCGATCTCCCAGATGTTTTTGACAGGTTACTCAAAACTCTATGATCCCGCCTGTATAGATCCTCAAAAACAGATCTGTCAAGGGTGTTGGCTCCTCCTCAAAGTTTCCCTCAAGTGTTGTCTGCTTGGGCCTTGGATAGGTGGAACCAAGGCTGTATTTCTTCTCCGATATGGGGAACCAGCATACTGCTCAATCTCTCGCTTCATCGGTCTGACTCATAACCAGACTCTCGCTTCCTGTGTAGCCCCACGGTTAAAATGCTGTGATGTCACTACTCGTTCTGGTTCTGAGACCCCCACTGCTTCCCTCTGTCCATATTGTTTGAAATAGATACTGTCTGTGAATGTTCTCAGCACTGAGCTGCCAGCAGAGCATTCAGGTACATTACATCTCATATACACAACCATATACAGTATATAACTATATAAAGTGTTACAGGGTGTTACACTTCAAACATTCCTCTTTTATACTACAGTTCATGTCAGACTTGAAAATTATAAACCAGGACAAGAAAAATATCAATCAGGAATCTTGGAGTCAGTTATATAAACAGAAAAAGAAGCGCTCTCAGTGACAATGCAGTAATGACAATATTGTAATTAAAAAATCTTAAGCAAAGATTTATAGTATCATATTGCGTGTTGGAGCTCCAACCTTAGCACAGACTGTGTGTTTAATCTTCTTAAAGGGGCAATCCAAGCAATATCCTGCTTGTTTTTTTTTTTTTTTTTTTTTTTTAAATAAATCAGTTCTGTATAGTGTTAGATAATGCTTACTACTTTATTCAACTCTTAATGCCATTTTTCTGAGTTTTAATATAATGAGCATCCTTTGATTTCTATAGTATGTTTTAAAACACGTCCCCAGCAGTGCAAGATATTTGCAACACTTTTCTGGTTGTGATCATTTGTTGCCAATATTCCCAGGAGTTTGAGCTGAAAACTGTAACAATAGATAATGTTACTTTAGTAATATAAGGATACATTGTAAATGCTGAGTTACACTGACTGAAAGATTTATTAAAACTTATACAGTATGCACCCATTTATTGAACCCTTGGAATCAAGATCTTTGCTGATAGATTATGGGAGAACTAATCCATAGGCAGCTTAGGAAATTGATTTTCAATAAAGGCAATCAAAGGCTGCATATATTAAAACAACATTTTTTTTTAATTTTTTTAAAGTTCCACTAGGATTGTCTTGATAGATAAATAGATAGAAAGTAGTTATTTGGGTTGATGGAGCACACAGGCACGCCAACAGGGGGGGTCTGCCGGGGTTGGCATCCCAGGCCCCGTGAGTCAGGGGGTCCGGTCGCCCGGGGCCCCTGAGCAGCCGTGCCCATTATATTAAAAAAAAAAAGTCAGAAAAAACAATTGCTGGCGATCCCCGTGCGCATGCACAGAGCAGAGGTCTCAGAGCGCATGCACAGGGAAAGCAGCGTGTCCAGCCTGCTGCCTATGGGCCTGCTCCCACCGTGGGATGGAGGGGAAGCACTGTGTGAGCCCGCACCCGCAACCCAGCTTCTCCCGCGTCCACCAACCCAGCTCCCCCCCCACCGCCAACAAACCCAGCTCCCCCCATGCCAGCAGCCACGGGGACCAGGGACTGGGGGGGGAATGCTCCAACGGAATTAGCCTGCAAGTCTCACGCCGCCCCCCCCAGCTGCCTACCTCCCATGCCCCCGACTGACCCCCATACTCCGAACCTACTTCCCTTCCGGGCAGCAGCCGTGGGGATAGGGGGCAGGGGGGAAGCGTCTGGCGGGCAAGGAAGCAGCACCTACCCAGTCAAGGTCAGTCACCCACCCAGGCAGTCAGTCACTCACCCCCCCTCCCAGTCACCCACCCAGTCACCCCAGTCGCATCGCCGTCGCCCATTGCGGGCACTATACGCACGGCCTTAGGCTACGCTTATAGTGGAGGCGACGGCTATGCGACAGCAACGTCAGGCTACGGTCGCTGGAAAAATCAAATTGAGATGACTTCCAAGCCGTCGCGCCATCGCATAGCACTTATTATAAGCACACGCGACGGTGGCAATGCATTTGTTTTGACACAATGTCGCGTCGCTTTTGCCGGCACTATAAGTGCAGCCTTATTCTATACACTCACCTGGGGTCAGAGATAAACTTGCATTGGTTAAATGTTTTGAGGTACAGGTCTGCATACAAATTACATTAGTTAGAAATATGAATTCTCATGCAGTATATATGAAACAAGATAAATAGAGACAGACCAGTAAACTTAATATTTTGGCTTTAATTCAGAAAACCTTGCAGTTCCGGGAGTGTGACAGATGGTTAAAAAGTGTGACTTCTGCCACACAAATTAAAATTAAAGTTTGTGTAGATCTGTAATTATAGGATATGACAAAGACCTGTTACCAAGACTATCACTGTGCATAAACACAACATAACAGTTTTGGAAAATTAGTATATACACTGGCGACACATTTAATTGCACTGCGGCCAGATCCGCAAGCCGGGAGATTTCCCGGCTTGCTAGTGGCCGCCCCTCGGCGTGCCGCGCGTCATAGACGCGCGGTCACGCGTCTTCGGGAGCGTGCGCCCCCTGCACGCGCGTCCAGGGGCTCCCCGAGGGAGCCCTGGTGTCCCGCGATCGCGGGACAGCGGCAGGGGGTTCCGGGGGACCCGGCGGACCCGGCAGCGGGAGGGAGAGCGCCCCGATCGGAGGGCGCTCTTCCGCTGCTTCGGCGCGCCCGTCACACTCGGGCGCGCGCCAGGCTACTGCTGCGGCACAGAACGGGCAAATGCTCGAATAAACTGTGCCGCAGCAGTATATATATACAGTGCTCGACAAACCCGGTCGCCAAGTCACCAGCTGCGATCGGATATTGGCTCGTGGCCAGTAGCTTTTCCCCTGCTCTGCAAAAACAAAATCCCCTGCTGGAAAAAAAAAATCCCTCTGGCTGTGACGCGGCTTGGAGTTGCCAGGAGTTCAAACCGCCCTTCCTTCTCTACACGGGTAAGTAATGGGGGGGAGGGGGGTTGGGGGTGCGCACGCGCATCTGCTGCTCCTCCTCCTATATATCCTCCTGTATAATTGTGTCACCTCCTACTTACAAGACCTGCACTGATCCGGTCATGGATCATTCCCGCAATGTTATACATTGGAGGGGATGCGTTCCCTACCTGTCTTCTGGGATATGGGGGATTCTGATGTCTTCCGTGTGAAGCTTGAGTCAGATCTGGAAGAAAGCAGTATAGGTTATTTCGGTGTAGTATAGGGCAATTAAGATACAGGGTAAATAAGATATCCAGATCCAGATTGTGAGACAGAGAGAGGGTGAGACAGAGAGAGGGTGAGAGAGATTGAGAGAGACGAGAGAGAGGGTGAGAGAGACGGAGATAGAGGGTGAAAGATGGAGCGAGAGAAGGTGAGAGAGACAGAGAGAGGGTGAGAGAGACAGAGAGAGGGTGAGAGAGACGGAGAGAGGGTGAGAGAGACGGAGATAGAGGGTGAGAGATGGAGCGAGAGAAGGTGAGAGAGACAGAGAGAGGGTGAGAGAGACGGAGAGAGGGTGAGAGAGACAGAGAGAGGGTGAGAGAGATGGAGAGAGGGTGAGAGACGAAGAGAGGTTGAGAGACAGAGAGAGGGTGAGAGACAGAGAGAGGGTGACTGTGGGGGATGGGGTAACTGGGTGGGGTGATTGGGGGTGTGGGGTGACTGGGTTGGGTGATTGGGGTGTGGGGTGACTGGGTGGGGTGATTGGGGGGTGGGGTGACTGGGTAGGGTGATTGGGGGTGGGGTGACTGGGTGGGGTGATTGGGGGTGGGGTGACTGGGTGGGGTGATTGGGGGGGTGGGGTGACTGGGTGATTGGGGGGGTGGGGTGACTGACTGGGTGATTGGGTGGGGTGACGGGGTGGGGTGATTGGGGGGGTGGGGTGACGGGGTGTCTGACTGGGTGGGGATTACTGACTGTTTGACTGGGTGGGGTGACTGGGCGACTGGGCAGGGGGCATGGATGATTGACTTTTGACTGACTTGGTGGGGGGGGGATGACTGACTGGGTGGGGGTTGGGATGACTGGGTGGGGGGGTACCTCTGGTGTCCTATATGTTCACACACACACACACACACACACACACACACACACACACTCTCTCTGATAACCCATACACACACACACACACTCTCTCTCATACACATACACACAGACTCTCTCTCATACCCGTACACACACACTCTCTCATACCCATACACACACACACTCTCTCATACCCATACACACACACTCTCTCTCATACCCATACACACACTCTCTCTCATACCCATACACACACTCTCTCATACCCATACACACACTCACTCTCCCTCTCCCATACACACACTCACTCTCCCTCTCCCATACACACACACATGGGATGGGATGGAGAAACATCCCGCTACTACCTCCTGAGAAAGACCTGACCCACACGGAAAGCGGGAGTGCCGGAAGGTGAGGAGAGAAACACCCGAGCCGCGTGGGCAGTGGGAGGAGGGTGAAACTCCTGACCCATGCGGACAGCGGGAGCGCCAAAAGGGGGGGGGGAGAGAAACACCCGAGCCGCGTGGGCAGCGGGAGGGGGGGTTAAACACCCAACCCGCATGGACAGCGGGAGCGCCGGAGAAGGGGGGGAGAGATAGACCCGAGCCACGCAGGCAGCGGGAGGGGGGTGAAAGACCCGAGCCGCGCAGGCAGCGGGAGGGGGGTGAAACACCCGACCCGCGCGGACAGCAGGAGCGTCGGAGGGGGGGGAAGAGAAACATCCAAGCCACGCGGGCAGCGGGAGGGGGGTGAAACACTCGACCCGCGCGGACAGTGGGAGTGCCAGAGGGGGGGGGGGAGAGAAAGACCCGAGCAGCGCGGACAGCGGCAGGGGGTGAAACACCTGAGCCGCGCAGGCAGCGGGAGGGGGTTGAAACACCCGATCCGTGTGGACAGCGGGAGCGTCGGAGGGGGGGAGAGAAACACGCTAGCCATGCGGGCAGCGGGAGGGCCGGAGGGAGGGGGGAGAAACACCTCCGCTACCTTCCGCGCGGGCAGCGGGAGCGCCGGGGACCGGATGTATCAGTGTACAGTTTATAAATATTTATTAAAGTACGTTAAATTCCTCCCATCTCAAGTATCTCTCCACAAATTTGTTGCGACGAAACGCGTCAGGGACGTACCTTACGACATTACGTCATCACCTTGTGTGCATCCTTTACGGCCGGGGAGCACATGGAGCTATAGTGAGGCTTACTCTGCTACCTTACTTATTTGGAGGATTTCAAGTGGTACCGGAGAGAAAGCACTGTTTGGGAGCTTGATTCCAGCTGATCTTGGACTCTCTACCTGTTGCGGATTGTACCTGCCTTGGTGGTGATTATAAATCACATATTGCTATATTTTAACTTGCACATTGTGAGTGTTTTTAATCCCCCCAACCATTTTTCCCTACATTAAATGTTACAGTGTTACACTATGTGTGCGCTCTCTGTTTTGTTTTTCTCATATATGTATATATATATATATATAGGAAAAAAAAGAGGAGAGCGCGCACGCCCCATAGCGTAAAAAGATAAAATTTATTGGATGGTGGGGGAGGGAAGGGGGGGGGGCAAGGAATCGCACTCACAAGATTAAATAAAATATTAGGCAGTTGTGAAATTCAATATCACCGCCAATCCGGTATGTCCACAGCAGTCCGATTGCGTCATCCACAACGAGATCTTGATCTGCACATGCAGTGAATGATAGACTGCTGGATGACAGGAAATGACCCCTCTACAAACTCACAACAGCTCCGTTATATGCCTCCAAGGGATCCTGGATATCACAAGGTCTGCATAGACTTTGTGTGCGATCCGACCTGACCGCGCACTTGCGTGATGATGTAGCTTTGTAGCGTAATGACGTCCTGTTTTTACGCTATGAGGCGTGCGCTCTCTCCTCTTTTTTTCCTCTAGGTTCTACTGGATGTGGTTCATCCTATTGAGAGCAGCCTGAGTATACCCTCCATAGAAAAAATATATTGTATGGTGCTCTAAAGACAAAACCGTAGTAGAATGATATCTGAAGATATATATGGAAAAACAACCCTATAATGTATAGGTGTCCAAATGGATGCAGCCTGGTAGAAAATAATCCCACATAGCAAGGCGGTAAGGATAAATTCATGAACACCTGCCGGTGACCAGTAGATGAAACATCCAATTAATCAGGACAAAATAAATGGGGTAAAAACTGGAATAAACTCACTTGGGATCCTTTATCCACGATAAACAGCAAGTCCAATGTGTCCAGTGCCCCAGGGTTGAATGTGCCTCCGTTTGTAGTTAAACATCAGGGAGAAAGGGGAGAAAAAATGAAGCACTATATCCAGTGCTGATGATGCAGCAATAAAACCACCAGGAGTACGTTCCGATAAAAATAAAGCTATTTAATTGGTCATGAATATAAGTTACAAAACACACCAACGCGTTTCGGACTTAGAAAGTCCTTTATCAAGGTGAATACACAAACAACATAAGGAGTGCAATTTATACTTACCCCGACACCGCTGGGACCAGTTGCGGTGACTTCCGGGTGCGTCACGTGATGCGGGTAAGTGACACATGACCCGTGACGCAAGCACGTCGGTAACCGCAGCAAGAAAGCATAACCAATAAAAGCGAGCGACGTCATTGCGCAGGAGGACCAGGGGGGCGCGGCATGTGTGCCAAACGAAACACACTAAATGCCATACAACCCCATCAAAGTCCTTCATGATGAAAAACGGCGCATGACGTCAACACGTCGATCGGCACGTAACCAAACGTCACGATGCATCGTGCTACTAAGCAACATGACCCCTACAGGCCGGGATAAAGATAAATCAATACAATGAACTTTATTAAAACTAAACAGAAACACTCCCAATGATTGACTCTATGGATACAAAAAAAACAAATGAATAAAAACAATGTTAAAAACAAATTTCTAGCAATTAAATAACAACCTCAGATATTAGATATCCATAAATCGTAATTACGAATTGTGTAGTATTTGTAGGGGTTTTAATGGAACATAAATATATAGATGAATACTAAATAAAATAAAATAAGGTTAAGTGTAATTTATAAATCAGAACATATAATATAATATAAATTTGTTCCAAAACCCAGAGTAAACAATGAATAGAGACTGAAATACAGTATTTAATAAAATTTAGCTAACCATTAATAATTAATGAATGAGTTAACCCATTACGAATGGAAACATTAAATACATGTACTAAGAGTTAATTAACCCATTCCAAATGGAAACATTACACATATGTACTATTATCAGACAGTCTGCGGTATTGCCAATAACATAGTATCAGTAGACCATATGGGGAAACACAATTAAGTATCAAATAGAAGAGGCCCTATATCCCAGTCTGAATTCAGACCATAAGGGATACGGGTTTGTAAGGTAAATATCCAATATAGTTCTCTTCTATTTAAGATACTTAATCTATTACCTCCTCTAATAGGACCAGATACATGTTCAATACCCAGAAATGACATATTTTTTACATCGCCCATGCTGCAATTGCTAAAATGTTGGGACACAGGGTGATTAATATCTTTTTTGGTAATCAACCGTAGATGTTCAAGTATGCGAACTTTTAAATTTCTAATAGTCCTTCCTATGTATTGCTTTGCACAACCGCAACTTAACAAATACACCACGTATGTAGTGTCACAATTAATAAATGAATTTATGTGGTATTTTTTGCCTGTTCTATTAGAAAAAAAACTCTGACTTGCTTTCCATGTGTTTGCATATTTTACACTTTGAACAAACAAAACTACCCTTGGGTAAATTCATTAATGGAGCCTTAGTAGAAGAAAACAAACTATTGGAGACATGATTAGCAATTGTTTTTGCTCTTCTAAAGACTATTTTTGGTCCTTCTTCATAAATGGAATGTAAAACAGGATCTGCTGCTAACACGCCCCAGTGTTTCTTAACTATTTCTCTAATTTGGTTAGCTTGGTTATTATGTTGAATAACAAAGAAAGGGGAATGAGAGTGTGTCTTTGGTTTATTATACATTCTGTCTAATAAGACAGATCTATCCATGTTATAAACCTCCGAAAACGCTTTGTTAAGGTCCCTTCTTAAGTAACGATATATAGTTGAGTTGAGGCGGTCACAGCACTTGGAGTCCAGTCAAAGGATGATGAAGATAAAATCAGCTTTATTAGAACATGCTGTACATCGCAGAAGACAAACTCTGACGCGTTTCGTCTATGTCCGAGACTTTATCAAAGAGTAATCTACCGTTATCACACAGGTTCCTTAAATACGTCCCAAACAAATGTGATTGGATGTTCTAAATATGAGCATATGGAACTCAATCAGCCTAATGGGCTGACTGACCTTTAATGAGACCTACTGTATTCACAGAGTCTGCGTGAAAAGAACAATACATACAAATAAAATATATATATAATAAAAAAGAAAATTATATATATTTAAACACATAACACAACATTTAAAAAAACGATCACTGCGATTTAAAGCATGATACAATGAAATAATTAAATCTAACATATATGGAGTATAAGGTGTGGAGGGATAAGGAGTTTAAAAATAACAAATCAAAATGTACAAATTAATATATATTTGAAGGACATAGCGATGCTGATAATAATCATCGTGTATATCTATAATTGTAACTATAATAATAAGCGATAATTAATTGTGCAACAATGTTGATATTGAATAGTTATATATAATATTTAATTACGATGACTATACACTGGCGACACACTTTATTCGAGCTCGGCTAGTCCCACGAATTCGGGTATACCCGGGTGTATTGAGGTTTGTGACTGTTTTCTGCCCGAGTGCATTGAGTTATTTTCCAGGCAGGGATTGAAGCATTTTATTCCCGCTGGCTGCAATACTGCACAGTATATATATATATATACTGCATTACAATTCATGAATTTATGCCATCTGGTAGACACGCGAAGCATTGCAGCCTATTAAATCCTAATCATTATCATTTAACAGATCAGCCGCCCGTCAGCCAGGCATGAACCCAGGCTGGGAAGGCAAACGCAACGGGGCTTGTCAGAGGTGAGGAGCGGCGCATTCCAGGTATCTGCCAGGTACATACTGGGTATTTGCTCGAATAAAGTGTGTCGGTGCAGTACAATTAATTGAACGGATGGAACAATAAAGCATATGTAATCTAAAGGCTGTAGATCCAGGGAAGGATTGATGAATCGGAATACACCCTCTCTACTCCCACATATTTATATTACAGAAAGTGTTTGAGCTCCCAGTCTGTGTTTATTCCATGTGGGTGAAGAGTATTGAGGGTGTATATCCAATACATCTCCTGTTTGTTTAGTGTGTTCTCTCTATTACCCCCCCTGGGGTGAGACTGAACGTGCTCGATAGCAGAGAAGGAAAAATTAGTGATGCCTCCTTTGAGGCATCTCGTAAAATGTCTTGCTACCGGATGGAGTAAGTCGCCTTTTCTGATTAGGCGTACATGTTCCGCTATCCTCGTCTTAAGGGGCCTGATGGTACGACCCACATATCTTGATCCACATTTTCAATACAAAACATATATGACATATCTAATATTGCAATTTAGAAACATCTTAATATTATATTTCCTGAGATTATCTTTGGACATAATATATGTAATTGGAGATGCATACTGACACATTGTGCAACTGCCACATTTAAAGAATCCTTTCGGAATACCTCTAACATTAGGTGAGACTTGATCTGCTATCATACATGCTTGGTGACAGATGAAAGGCTAATGTCTTGGCCTTGCAGTAGGTGAATCTCGGTTCATCTTTAACAATTGGGTGGATATCACTGTCCAGCAGGAGGGTATGCCAATGCTTGTGAATGATATTACGAATCTGTTGGGATTGTTTGTTGTATGTTGTAATAAAATAAGGACTTTTTTCACCATCAGATTTCCAAACATTGGTTCTCTTCCTCCTGTGCAGTGATCCCCCCCATTTACAAATGAGGGATTTTCTATCCATAACCATAGCTTTCTCAATAGCTGCTGAAATAACTTTGGCTGAATACCCCCTTGCCAGGAATCTGTCAGACATCTCGCCTGCACGGGACAAGAAGACCTCATTGTCAGAGCACAATCTTTTTAATCGCATAAATTGCGCTCCAGGAATATTTCTAATCAATGATTGAGGATGGCTGCTTTGAGCGCTGAGGAGTGTATTCCTGGAGTTCTCCTTACGAAAAATATCAGTTTGTATATGCATATTGTTGTCAATGTACAGGACTAAATCCAAGTAGTGAATATGATTAAGATTGTGTTCAAAAGTGAGTTTTATATTTACGTCATTGGTGTTTAAATAATCAATAAAAGAAAAAAGTGTGTCCTCATCCCCCTTCCAAATTAATATCAGATCGTCAATATATCTCTTATAAAAGATGATATTTTGACGAAAAAAATTGTCACTGTGGAAAATAAACCGTGATTCCCAAAAACCCATAAATAAATTAGCGTATGACGGTGCAAAACTCGTGCCCATTGCAGTGCCTAATAATTGTAAATAAAAACGTGAGTCAAACATAAAATAATTGTGGGTGAGTAAAAATGAAATGGATTCAAGTAGAAAAGTGTAATGTGAAATAGATAGTGTAGAAAGATCTAAATAGTGTTGAATGGCTGTGAGTCCATGCTCGTGTTCAATAATAGAATACAGGGAGGCCACATCAAGTGTGACCCACCTGTAATCCTTGTGCCATGTGAGGTCCTGTAGATTGACAATCAAATCTGCTGTGTCTCTGACAAATGAGGGCAACTGTACGACCAGGGGTTGTAAGAACCTGTCCACATACCGCGACAATCCATCTCCCAAAGATCCAATACTCGCTACAATTGGGCGACCAGGAGGGTCTACCAGCGATTTATGGATCTTTGGGAGATGATGGAATATGGGAGTCACTGGATGTGGACAGGTAAGGACTTCAAATTCCTTATGACTAATAGCATTAAGAATCTTTCCAAATTCTAACAATTCTAACAGTTCACAACTATATTTGGATACAGGATTCCCTACAAGACGCCGATAAGAGTCCGCATCCTGTAACTGTCTTAATGCTTCTTTCTTGTATTGTTGAGAAGACATAATCACAAGTGCGCCCCCCTTGTCAGCATTCTTAAGTACAATATCGTAATTCTTTTTGATACAATCAATCTGTCATATCTCTGTGTGAGTCAAATTACCAGAATTTACATTTGAACAGGAAAAACCTTGAGCTAATAAACGTAAGTCCCGTTCTACTAAATTTTCGAACATAGTGATTGAGGGCCCTCTATTGTAAGTAGGGCAAAACAATGATGTATTGCGATAGCCTGAATCTTCATGTCCAAAAAATGGTTGGGTATATGTAGATAGATGTTCACCCTGTGTCTCAAGTAGTGTGTCCAAATCGGAAAGGGCACAACATTCTTTGAAAGTCAATGACTCAGGCTCATTATCCATTGATAATTTTACTGACGTGTCGCCACTGGTCTCTAATGTGTCCGAATTATTTTTTGAGTTAAACATTTTCTTTAGGGACAGCTTTCTGGTAAATTTCTGAAAGTCGATCACAGTTTGAAAGAGTTGAAAATTTTGTGTAGGTGCAAAACCAAGTCCCTTATTGAGAAGTGTCAATTGATCAAATGTGAGGTGTACGTCAGATAGATTAATTACATTACCAGGATCCGTCACTCGTATTTCTTCCGCTTGGCCTTGCCTCGTGCCTCGTTTCCTTTTGGATCTCCTTGTTCTCCTCGCCCTTTCGGGCTTGCCGGTAAAAAAGCTGAGGATGGTTGACCTGAGGATTTAACCATTTTAATTTGAAAGGATGAGGTTGAGGCTTTGTTGTCAAACTTGGAAGTTCCCCAGTTATCCCTAGAGTAATCTACAGATCTATCGAACGAAACTATTTGTGATCTGTATTCTTGATCCGAAGCTTCGGATTCAAAACTAGAGGTCTCTACTCTGGGATTTTTCAAAATATATTTATTGGGGGGGTTGTTTGTCCATCTTTTTTGATGGCGTTGTGCGCCCTTAGGTGTTCTGGAGCTGGTAAATTCTTTAATAACTATAGGCTTTTGCCAACAATATATTTGGCCCTTGCTGTAGTCAATACGATCTCTTTCAAATTTCACGTGTTTTTTGTCGCTAATGGTATCCTCTATTATTTCAATATTAGACAATAGGGTCTTATCATTTTTGATAAATTGATCCATTTTTGAAAATGGTTGCAACTTAGTCTGGAGTGTGGTAATTTCTGACATAAGGAGCGATTTTTCTGCTGTCTTTTGTTGAATAATAAGCTCCATCAATTGCAATGAGCAAGTGTCTAAAGCCTTAACCCAATCTTGTTCAAATTGTTTGTTCAGAAATCCAAAAGATGGAACTTTCTTGATGCGTAGTCCTCTAGGGATTCTGTTGCATCTGATATAATTCTCTAGTGAGGTAATATCCCACCAGAGTCTTAGATTCTGAACCAACAATCTTTCCAACTTGACAAAATGATGGGTTAGGTCTGATGGTTCATCGTATACTATGTCAGAAATACCATAAAAAAGATGAGCGGCCTTTCTTGATCTTCTTGTATTGTCACCACATGTAAGTACATATGTGCTACTCTCAGCATCTGATATGGCATTTTCCTCTCCACTAGATTCCTCCATAATGTAAAGGTAATTTGATGTAAAAATTCCTTAATTCAAAATACTTTTTGCAGAAATATTGTGTACTTTTTTATGTACTTTTTAAAAAAAAAGATAAATAGTTCCTAGACTGTATACTCTTGTATAGCGGACTGGATATATATTTAAAGGTAAAAGAATATTTTTTCAAACAAAGAAAAAGAAAAAGATCCCAATGTGATAAACTGCATGCTATATTTCTCTCAGTATAATCAATAAACTTTTGGTTAGAAATAATATACTTGACGAGCAACCAGCTGACCACAGTAGCTCACCACGGTATATTTAGACAGTGCTGACATCACACCCCCTAACCAAGGCGCGCAGTGAATGCAGAGACGCACCAGCAGCTCCTCCTCTCAGTAGGAAACAGCGTGCGCTGATTTGGAATCAGCTGGTCTCCACATGGAAGCTGGGTTGGCACGGAAAAACATCTAGGATGCCACCGCAAGCTCCCTCGTCACAGGAAAGACGCCAGGGGAGACGTTCCAGCAGGACACACAACTTAACGTGTACAGCAACTTCCCAGAGGATACAACAGGCACCGGGCGGGTAAGGGCAGCAGACATTGGCACAAGGGACACAGGAGTGCGGTGTTTCTGGACACTTCATATTCCTGGACCCAGCCCTACACTGCAAAACGGGCCCCCCGCCACGGGTGAGTTATATTATCCTCATATTATTCTTATGTGACTTTATAATTCATTTTAATGGTGAGGAGTCATTCTCGGTACAGCGGACTACGGATCACTCCCATTAACCCCTCATATACTTGACTCGGGTAGCATCAGCTTCTGGGTTCATTCCCTTGTTCAAATTGACCTTCTTAAGTAACCCCTGGTCTCAAATCATTCCATCAGATCTTTTGATTGTTTAAGAAAATCATCTTCATTTGTACAAATTCTTCTCAATCTATTGAGTTGGCCCTTTGGTATACCTTTAATCAAGGATCTTGGGTGGCAGCTGTCAGCTCGCAAAAACGTGTTTCGTGAATTTGTTTTGCGATAAACCGTGGTAATAATATTCTTGTGCATATCAATAGAGAGTAATAAATCTAAAAAGTGAATGTGATAAAAATTATAATTTGTGGTAAATTTTAAATTGAAATCATTATTATTAAGATATTCGGTGAATAAAATATGTGAGTGATCATCCCCATTCCAAATAAAAATAAGATCGTCAATATAACGCCTATAAAAAGTGAGTAAGTGTCAATAAGGATTTTTATCTCCAAACACATGGACCGACTCCCACCAACCTAAAAATAGGTTGGCGTAAGATGGGGCAAAACTAGTGCCCATTGCGGTACTACGTGTTTGGAGATAAAAATCCCCATCAAACATAAAGTAATTATGTGTTAACAAAAATCGAATTGCATTTAAAATGAAAGTGCTCTGTGCAGGTGAAAGATCTGATTGCTATAACTAGAACCTGACAGCACCCAAACCCATGATCGTGTACTATAACTGTATATAGTGATGTAATATCAAGAGTTAGCCATATGAAATTTGTTTCCCATTTGATGGAATCGAGTTGGACCATAAGGTCCCCACTATCTTTAATATATGACGGTAATACTTGCACAATGGACTGCAAAAATTGATCAACATATCTTGAGACACTATCTCCCAAAGATCCAATACTAGAGGCAATTGGCCTCCCAGGTGGGGAGACCAATGTCTTGTGGATCTTTGGGAGATGGTGAAAGATGGGAATGATGGGGTAGGGACGAAACAAAAACTCCAACTCCCTGGCATCAAGGGCACCCAATATAGAACCCTCATCCAAAAGGGTTCTAAGCTCTTTGATATAAATTGCAGTGGGGTCCCCCCTTAATACGACATAAGAGGAATTGTCGTTTAATTGACGAAGAAGTGCCTCAATTTTGTAATCTGATTTATTGAGCACAACAATCGCTCCCCCCTTGTCAGCCCCCTTGATAACCAGAGAGTTGTTAGCCTTCAGAGCATTGATTGCCAATCTTTCACCATGGGTGAGATTGTCTAACCTATGTTGTAATGGCATGATAGAGAAAGAATAGCCCGTAGCTAAGAGAGACAGATCACGTTCAATAAGCTGCTCAAATGTTGTAAGGCAATGACCCTTCATGTATAGAGGATAAAACACGGATTTATTTCTCAACCCTGACGTTCGTCGGCCTAAAAAGGAAGAAGGGACATCTGTATCATCAGTATTTTCAACAATAAGATCTTTCATATCTTGTAAACAACAATGCTCATGAAAGCTCAAAGACTTAATCTCTATAACATTATCACAGATAATTGATGAAGCGTTATCAATGTCAGTAGTTATACTATGCTCAATAGAATTCTTCTGATTATAGAATCTTTTCAATGTTAATTTGCGGATATATTTGTGGAGATCAATTGTAGTATCGAACAATTTAAAGTCACTGCAGGGGCAAACTTCAAACCCTTATCAAGAACCGATAACTCATCCTGATTGAGTGTAAAATCAGAAAGGTTAATGATTCATGTGTGCTCAATTAGAAGTTCTTCTTTCTCTTCTGAGGGTTTTTTATGCTTCCTTTTTTTGGCCCCTCCTTGTACGTCTGTTGTGACCCTGTTTTTTGACCCCAAGAAGGTTCTAGATTCATATTCAGCATCCCTTTTATTATTCTGATTGTATGATTCACCCCCTCTACGTTCATTTTGTCTGTCTCCCGAACTTTCATAACCAACATTTTCTCTATCATTGGATGCCATAAATCTTGGGAAAAGATCATTATCTGAACCCTCAGATTCGGCACTAGCTGAATGTGAGAAAGAAATGTTCTTTTTAAGTATCGATTTCCTTTGCTGGCCTTTCGATTTATTAGATTTATGGTGAGTTGAGGAGTTTAAATTTTTAAAGTTTGGGACTTTCTGCCAAACATAAATCTGGTTACGGGCGTAGTCCTGTTTGTACCTTTCAAATTTCAATTGCTTTTTGGCCATGATTTCTTTTTCCATACTTTTTGTATTATTAGACAAAACAAGATCAAGATCATCAAACCCATCCATATCCTTATATTGATGCAAATTTTTCTGAAGAGATGTAATTTCTTCATCTAAGAAAGTTTTTTCTTTTGTTTTGGCTTTGATGATAAGATCAATTAGGGTAAATGAACATATGTTAAGTGCCTCCTTCCATTTGGTCTCAAACTCTTGATTGATAAACCCAAAAGTGGGTGATTTTTTTATACGTAGACCCCTTGGGATTCTTTGTGTTGTAACGTAATTTTGCAAGGAAATAATGTCCCACCAAAGTCTAATTTTTGTAGATAATATTTTTTCCAATCTAGAAAAATGGATCTTAAGATCTGATGCGTCTTCACAATCTAATTCTAATGTGTTTTCAAAGACTTGTTGTGCTTTCTTGACTCGATGGGAATTATCCGAGCAATTAAAGGCAAATTGCACAGGAATGTCTGTATCAGTCTCATATTCACTCTCAGTAATATTCAGATCCATTTTGTAGTAAAATGAAAATTGTTACAAAAAAAACTACAAAAAGCTAATGGGAAAACGTACCCTGTGTGATATGAATGAAAAAAGAAACTGCAGTTATCTGAGCTACCCCACAACAATGATTACAATAGAAAAAATATATTGTATGGTGCTCTAAAGACAAAACCGTAGTCAAAATGGATCTGAATATTACTTAGAGTGAATATGAGACTGATACAGACATTCCTGTGCAATTTGCCTTTAATTGCTCGGATAATTCATGCAAATTCATGCAAATTCATGCAAATTCCAGCAGATGAATGTGTGTATATGGCTTTATTACCGACATAAATTTGGGCCAAATGTGACATTTCTTTAATGTTGCGAACATAAAATCCCACTGTAGTCTATCAAAGGCCTTTTCTGCATCAAAGGCCAATATAGTCATAGATATCTGATTCAGTTGTGTGAACTAGATTATATCAACCAGCCTCCGTGTGTTGTTCCTTGCCTGTCTATTAATGATAAACCCAACTCGATCAGGAGGGGAAATCTTCGGCATGATATGGCTCAATCTATTGGCCAATATTTTAGCATAGATTTTGATGTCCGTGTTTAGCAGGGATATCAGCTGATATCCCCCTCAGTTCTGGGCATCTCATCCCTCTTTTAGGACCATTTCTATATGGGCTTGAGTCATGAAGGAATGTAATGCACAGTTTTGTTAAATGCGGAAACAGAGCAGAACTAAACTTTTATAATACAAATGTATGAACCCATTTTTAGGGATTTTATGGCTATAGTTAGTTTATCAGTTAAGATTGTTTTGCCGAGCTTGGTCCCTATGTCTGGATCTATTCTGGGCAAGTTACAGGAATTTAAGTAGACAGGGAGGGCCTGCATATTTAGATGTTGCTTTTTCCATGCATGAGGCCTATTATATACAGTAGGGACTTGTAAAATTTTTGAAATTCCTCGCATATCTTGGGGCACTGTAAATCATATTGCCTTGTTTACCTCGGAGTGTGGTTACTTGGGTGAACATTTGTTGTGGACGCAGCTTAGTAGCCTGCATTTTATCTGGCTTATTCCCTTGCTTGAAAGATCTTTGTTGGCCCTATCTCAAGGCTTTTTCTCATCTATCCAACAGGAGGGAATTAAGGGCTCTATGCAGTAAGCGCCGAAAAAGTGCTCTCGGCAAGTGTTCACTATCGGCATGATGTTGCCGATTTTCCCTCGCCGTATGCAATAAGTGCCGAATCCCTTCTGAATCAAGCCGAAAACATTTGTTCTCACTCTGGCGATGATTTGCCGATCACACACAGGTGTATCGGCGTGCATGGCGAGGTGGTGTTAGGTTCGCCAATGAAACTTCTTGCTGAATCTGCCGAAGCAAGCATGTTTTTGATTGATCGGCCTATTTAAAGGTAGCGTGTATTTTTATTCATTCTCTGTGTTGTTGGGAGAGAGAGACACACACAGAGCTGGGCGATTTGCATATTTCAGATTGACAGAGATAGTTGCCGTGTATTGTGAGAGGTTTGTCCTGTGTTGTTTTGTTAACATCTTTGTGTTGTGTTCAGTTTGTAAGTGTTCAGTGCGATTGTGTTTAAATTTCTTTTCTGTTCTTTGTGAGTGCTATAGGTAATGCCGAAAGGCGTGGGAAGAGTGATGCTGGTGTGAGTGGTACTGGTAGTCGTGTGAGTACGCGTCTGAGTGAACGTAGGATTCAGGGGAGTGCTGTTGCTGCGAGTGTGACTGGTGTTGCTGGGAGTACGAGTGGTGTTGCTGTGAGTGTGAGTGCTGGTGGTGGCTCTGTTGCTGGTGCTGCTGGGGTGTCTGTTGCTGGTGGTGCTGTGGTGTCTGGTGGGGGGGTGGTTGGTGGTGGGCCGCTTTTGGAGTCTCTTCCATTGGAAGGAGAGTCCAGTCAGCAGCAGCCAAGCTCTGTGGCTGTACGTGGTCGGAAGAAATGTGTGGAGCGGCCACGTAATCCTGGTTTCAATGATGAGGAAAACAGAGTTCTTGTCACAGGGATTTTGGAGCACTATGACTCTCTGTACTGTATGGGCATTTATTAGGTAAGTCAATCTTTGCATTGATTGTTCAAAAACATTTTATCCTATCTCATGTGACGTGTTAATATCACACTATTAATCTCTAATATCTATCAATTAAAGTTAATTGTTACACACATAATCCTTCATGCTTTATAACGACCATAACAATCAGTCAAAAAAGTTTGCCAAAGTTCATACAATAATTATGCAAGCTTCCTTAGATTTGTATGTTTCCACGTAAATGCTAATGTGCTACACATATTCAACGTAAACCAGCATGTTTGGTATCTCTTGGAACAGGTATCATTTTTGTAAAATGTTCGTCTTTCTATTAATTTGTAAGGTCATATATTTTTTATGTATTTCAAGGGCGGACAAGTTCAGCCTCAAAAAAAGAAATGTGGGACCAAATAACATTGGCTGTGTCTGCGTGTGGGAATCATGTCAGGGACCGCACGAATTGTCGGAAGAGATTTGATGATATCAAGGCCAATTTAAAGAAAAAAATCCAAGCACAACGGATGCATGCATCTTCCACTGGAGGTGGGCCGCCAGCACAAGCTCTAATCTTAACTCCATTTCTTCCTGTCGTCGTGGAGGGTTTGCCAGGGGACAGAGATATCGGAATTTATCGGCTCAATTTCCACCAGGTGACAAATGTTACTGTACTACGCGTGTCCTATGTTACAGTTCTTATCTATATTTCCGCTGCAACTTATAATTTCTTCCAAATATAAGCATACCTACATATATATCTGTATCTGTATCTCTCTCTCTCTCTCTCTCTCTCTCTCTCTCTCTCTCTCTCTCTCTCTCTCTCTCTCTCTCTATATATATATATATATATATATATATATATATATATATATATATATGTATATATATATCTATATTTATATATAGTTGTCCACAAAAAATAAAAAATAAAAATATATATATATATACAGTATATATATATATATATTTTTTATATCTGTGTGTTTGGAAATATGTATTGGCTCAACTATCGTGGCTTACATCATTATGAGTCAACATACACCACTTGACCTGCATGAAGGGATTCTGTGTAATGATCTTCCAAATAACACACACTGCAACCTTCTAGTTTACAAAGCATTCAACATCTTTCCCCTATAGTTGAAAGCTGAATGTATGTTCGAATCTTTTTACAAACAATGGGTTAACATGCATAACCACAAAGCACACCCGCAGTCATTTTTTGTCACAGTAATGTTTAACATCACTGTGTTGTTCATTATACTGTTTCTGTGCACACAAATGCATCATTCACTTTTTCATGTACTGTATGTGTCGATCCATATATACATATAATATATATATATATATATATATATATATATATATATATATATATATATATATATTTGTGATAATCTATGTTACACCTATAAACAGGCTGTAAGAGGTCACGGTGGTGTCAAGTACTGGGGGAGGAACTACAGTTGTTATAAGCTGACAAGGTGAACACAAGTTCATCACATTCATTAGAAATGGTAATTATCTTACTACTTTCAAGCACCTGTCCACGATTTATTACAACGTACGTTAGTCATTAGTTCAGCTATATATTATTGTAACGTTATAGATACGCCACCTTCTCACGCCAGTACCATCTGTGAGTGACACACTGCATGTGTTGCTGAGTGTCAGCCACATTGAGCGCTACACCTGCTTCTCTTAAATGTTCAGACAGATCACTAAAAACATTCATACACATTTCCACAATTAGGTACTGAATTATAAGCAGAGTCAACTTTGCTTGCATGGTAGTGATGTACATAATTGTAGCTATATTAATACCCAACATATGCAGTGTATGTACAACAGACCAGTTAATTTTACAACGCATTCCTGCATGAACATTGTATGTATTTTGTATGGTGTTCAAAAGAAATGTGACGATTAGTTTCACATGTACATTTAGGTTAAGATGGATAATATACAGATTGCCCTAACCATAGAATTGTGATTTCCTTACGGGATGCTGATATTTAGCCATAAGTACTCCCACTACAGATACTTAATGTTAATAATGCACACATGAAAATGAACTTCTGATGTTATTCTTCTATATACTGTAGTTGGTCCGTCAGCTCCTGTGTCACCTGTGGCATGTGATTCTGAACACGTCTCGTCACCTGTCTCATCAAGGTCATCATCAAGAATGGAAGGTGAGTGTATGAGGTGCAGGACATATAATGTTTACATTGGAAGCATTTCATTTGCCATGCAAAATAAATGCCTTTCACATGTAATAAACTTCTCATCTGTTATTGACACAGGAGATGTAGTGTTTCATGACACAACATGTATTGTGTCAGTTTTCAAGTATCAGCTAGGAGTTGTGATGTTACAACAAACTTTAATTCATTCTTCTTTCACACCGAGTCGAAACTTAATTGTTGCTTCAAGCTTTGTCCTTGAGCGGCAACATCTGGTTCTACAAATAAATAAAGACATTATGAACTGACATGGAAATTTCATTTTTTTCCACTATAATGATAGTTCTCATAGTGGAACACATAACATGTGTCCATAATTAATTATTTGTGTCCAATTAAAAGATGATGCTTGAAGCAACAATTAAGTTTTGACTAAATTTAGTTAATTGGACACAAATAATTAATTATGAACACATGTTATATGTTCCACTTTGAGAACTATCATTATAGTGGAAAAAAAATGAAAGTTCCATGTCAGTTCATAATGTCTTTATTTATTTGTAGAACCAGATGTTGACGCTCAAGGACAAATTCTCTCAAGTGACCATGAAGATGTTGACACTCCAGCATTGAAGTCCTCTTGCTCTTGACACCTACTCAGCTATTGCAGCTTCTGAAGAACGAATCTTGGGTGAAGAAAATCGTCGCCGTCCAGAGTCATCAGTTCTTCATTCCCCAGTTCTGGATGATACCGGTACAGTAGGTGCAAGTTCTGTGCAGGTCCCTGTCAACATCCAACCGCTTACATCTGTTCAAAATATGGAACCGACACCTACAAATGAGACATGCAAAAGAAAGTTAGGGCAACAATTACTAATAACCAGCTTTTGGAAGAAGATTAAAACACAAAAACAAGAAAGTGCTCCACCACCACTCTTGCAATGTTTATCAAGTGTTTCTCAACTGCCACAGCCCACACCCAGTGCCCCTGAAGTGCCACAGCCCACACTCAGTGCCCCTGAAGTGCCACAGCCCACACTTAGTGCCCCTGAAGTGCCACAGCCCACACTTAGTGCCCCTGAAGTGCCACAGCCCACACCCAGTGCCCCAGAACTGACACAGCCCACACCCAGTGCCACAGAATTGCCACAGGCCAGTACAAGTGGTAAAGTTAAGGCGAGAGTACTTGGCACAGGTAAAAGGCGAACACAACAGCCAACAAGCAGGCCTGTGACTCGCTCTCAAAAGGATAAACAAAAATAAATAAGCACAATTACTAAATATTTTTGTGTACTGGTGTCCTTTACTGCAGACTCTTTCATGCATAGTGTATGTATGATCATGTACAGATGCTTGCAAACATTCAAGTATGTCCTTGTACACATGAATGTTTATAAATGCTCATTCACTGAATGAGTGAAGGCATATTTTAGAACATATGAATATCTATTAATCATCAGTTGATTAATGTTAATAGATTATGACACACTTTGCATGTATATGGAAGATGACATTCACTTAGCTCTTGTTCAGTATTAGATGTTACAGGTGTATTATTGAAATTTAGATTGTCATTTCATGCTAATATTATGTACATACAAATTAATGTAATTACCCATATAACAGCCTACTTTTTAATGTTATGTTTTCTTGGGTCTTCACTCTGTAAGACATTATTTACCTTAATGTTCATTCATAGTTCATCATGTTGGCATGTGATCATGTATGATTTGTGGTTACAATAACAGATCTGTAAGTGTGTATGAATATATCTGTAGTCTATCTCTGTATCTCTATCTATATATGTATACACACACACACACATTGTCTATATTTGTGTGTGTGTGTATGTGTGTATATATTTACTGATATATATATATATATATATATATATATATATATATATATACATATATATATAAAAATATATCTCTGCCAGTGTTGTCTGCAAACAGCCCTTGTGTTAATGATATACAAATGTTAGGACACTTGCTACAATTATTGTATCAGTATGAGTGAGGCCCTAATTCAGTCAGCTGTATTGAACTTTGATTATGATTACAACAAGGCCTGCTTACACCCATCAATGCCTTTAGTTTTGCACTTTATATATAATATATAGAATCCGAACCAACATTACAGGCCTTAATGGCTGCAAAGAGGCCTTGTTTGCTGTTAAATACAGCTTCTACACAGCTGACTCAATTAGGCCCTCAAGCATACTGAACCAGTAATGTTATACACTTTAATGAAATTTGAATATAATTACAACAAGGCCTGTTTCAACACATCAAGGCCTTGAATTTAGCAGTAATAATATTATTTTTATATATATATATATATATCTATATATATATATATATCTATATATATATAGATTTATATATATATAGATATATATATATATATATATATAGAGAGAGAGAGAGAGAGATAGAGAGAGAGATAGAGAGAGAAAAATCTGTTCATCATAGCACAGTTAATGATTACACACATTTTTATTGTAATTAAGAGTAAACTTGTTTTTCTCATTTTGATTGCCTAAGCAGCAAGTAAAGTTTCGATTCCTGTGAAAAGAGGGTATCTTAGACAAATAATTTCAGCCAATTATTGTAACAAATTTCTTGTGGGAGAAAAACAAGGCGTATAAATGTTCGGTTGTAGTCTAACCTTGGAAAATACCGCAAAGATAACATGTAACTATTCACACATTCAGCAGACATCCTTATGCTTTCAACTTAGACACCGTACACTTGAAGAGAGAAGAAATGGCAGGACCTTCCACATTGTACAGCCATCCACGTAAATCCTACAAATTTTTGATTTATGAAGCAATCGAGTCAACGCCACAGAAAAAGGCGACTGTGGGGGAAATCTATGACTTGATCCAAAACAAATATCCATACTACCAAGAAACAGCCAATCAAAGAAATTTTAAAACTTCTTTACGATTCACTTTATCCGCAAATGAATGTTTTGAGCGTGTCCCTCATCGTCAAGCTCAACGATACTGCTGCTGGCAGGTTGCTGCATCATTTAAACTTACCATGGAACATATCTGCTGTTAAATAGCATATTTTTGCCTAATCCCAGTTACATAGAAGCCTCACAGACTGTCGCGTCTGCTGATATACCTGCACCGTCTCGATGAGATGCAAACTGGACATAACTACTATGATATGTATAAAAACTTATATGAGGGAAAAATGGTGCAGCAAGTAAACACAGGATGTGGATCTATGACAGATCTTGGCTCTAATAAAATGCCTACTTACAACAAGTAGGTATTAAAACAGCAAATGATGATGTTAAAACAAGAGGTGGTTCGTGGAGACTTCTACTCGCAGTAACAGGTAGGTATTGTAACAGCATATACTGGTGTTGAAGTGGGAGATGGTTCATGCAGGCTTCCACTCGCAGTCAGGGTCATGCAAGACAGGGAGATGCCATAGTGTAGATCATAAAAACACAAGTTTTATATATAAAAAACACATAGGACAAGTATGCACATTGTGAACATACAACACGATCACATAAGATTTTACTTGAGGCAGTTGGTCAGCAAACGAGTTGTTAGAGCTGCAGCCACTTCAATGTCCCTCCACGAGAGTGCCCCCTCGCCGGATCGCAGATGGAGAGCGTCTGACGTCACGTCCGGGCCTTGGACTGACGACTTCCGGCTGGAGCAGACAGAGAAGGGGATGGCAGGATCGCAGTGTAGACTCTGTGCCTTCAGAGGTAGAGCAGCTTCCAGACTGTGTATCAGCTGTGCTGCAAACAAGCAGGCTCTACGCGTTTCGCTGTAGGAAACAGCTTCCTCAGGAGCATAATCACACCACCAATGGGCTCACAAAATATAAAGTACAAACAATCAGATAATTAATTAAAAAATAAACCAATTTAATTACACACAGGTTCTCCCCATTAAGGGGTACATAACTCTGTAGTCAAAAAACAACGACGCACTAAAATCACACACACTTTTAAAAAACACAGAAGCATTAATATTAATTGATTGATTAACTCAATTCATGGGAGAGAGAGGAAGAAAAGAAACTTCAGTTAGTAGATGGTCTAATAACAGTATCAGAGATATAAGTAATATAATTAAAATATGACAAATATAAAAGAATGCAATGAAAAATAGAAATAAAATAGAGTAAAATACACATAATGAGGAGTGGGGTGGATCTAATGGGGAAAATAAGAGGAAGGGGGAAAAAAGAACACACTAAAATACTGATGAGGGGGAGTAGGTATACAGCAAATAATCGCAATTAGAGAGGGATATGGAGATTATTTTTGATCAATATAACCACCATAATAAATACCAGCCCCTAATTGATTTAGATAGAGAACGACACCCCACTACCTCTGGTCGTGAAGAAGAGAGGGCAACGTTCTCTTTTTTAGATTGGAGACAGTCCAAGGACACCAAAAATGCCAAAGAAGCAATAAGGGACTTATTAGGGAGAGACGGGCCCACAAGGGACGCACACAACAAAAAACGTAAAAACACCTTAGAGGAACGAGAGGAGGGCGAAAGAATGGAAAAGGTAACAAAACATTAAAACTAAAATCTACACACAACAATATATTTAATATTAGCAAATACCTTGTTACAGCAAAAGAGAAAAATTTATTATCTAAAGGATTATCTTTTGCTCCAGTAACAGGCCCTGATAGCTTTAAGTTGTACATACTGCACCGACACACTTTATTCGAGCAAATACCCAGTATGTACCTGGCAGATACCTGGAATGCGCCGCTCCTCACCTCTGACAAGCCCCGTTGCGTTTACCTTCCCAGCCTGGGTTTATGCCTGGCTGACGGGCGGCTGATCTGTTAAATGATAATGATTAGGATTTAATAGGCTGCAATGCTTCGCGTGTCTACCAGATGGCATAAATTCATGAATTGTAATGCAGTATATATATATATACTGTGCAGTATTGCAGCCAGCGGGAATAAAATGCTTCAATCCCTGCCTGGAAAATAACCCAATGCACTCGGGCAGAAAACAGTCACAAACCTCAATACACCCGGGTATACCCGAATTCGTGGGACTAGCCGAGCTCGAATAAAGTGTGTCGCCAGTGTAGATATTCAACGCTATGTACGAAAGCTATGCCTCAAGAAATACTTTCTTAGGGATGCGCTAACTAGAACAGATGGAAATAGTCAACTACCCATCTCTGCCGCATCCTCAAAGAATAAAATATTCAAAAATCCATCAACGTTCTTCCCCAAATTTGTGAGTGGTCCCTTTGTGGACACATTTGCCCAAATGGTCACTGATGATATTGAAGTTCAAAGCCGTAATTTTAAAATCAAACATGACAACCTCAGTGTGGATGATAAAAACACCCTACGTGCACTTGAGGAAAATGATGCGATTATTATAAAACCTGCTGACAAGGGGGGGGGGTTGGTCATTATGTACAAATCATATTATATCGAAGAATCTCTTAGGATTCTGGGAGATGTGTCCACCTACCAACCCCTCCCCTCTGACCCTACCATTCAATATCAACAATCACTTTGTAAGTTTCTCACAAAAGGTTTAGATCAACAAACCATCACAAAACAGGAGTTTGATTTTCTTTATAATTTACATCCACGTATTCCTTTGTTTTATATCATACCCAAGATTCATAAAAATTTAGAATTTCCCCCCGGGAATCTTTAACAATCTTTAACTTCACATTTATCTTAGTATATTGATAATAAACTTCAATCATACGTTGTGCAGTTACCCTCCTATGTAAGGGACACTACCCACATATTGCAGACCCTCAAGGACATCCAATGGAAGTCACATTATTATTTTGTCACAGCTGATGTTAATTCTTTATACACTGTTATAAACCACACACATGGATGTAAAGCTATTTCTGATACATTAGATAAAGATCCGACAATGTCCACAGATCAAAAAACATTTATGATTTCTGGTATTCAGTTTATTTTAAATCACAATTTTTTTAATTTTATGTCACAATATTATCTACAGATATGTGGCACCGCCATGGGTACCAAATTCGCTCCCAGTTACGAAAATTTATTTATGGGCAGCTGGGAAGAACATCACATATGGTCCAGTTGCCCCTTTGGAGCGGATTTGGTCCTGTGGCGGCGCTACATAGATGATATTATTTTTATATGGTCAGGCACTTTAGAGCACTTAGAAAAATTTAAACAGTATATGAATAACAACACATATAATTTGACATTCACTTTTAATTCTAGTTCGACATCCATAGAATATCTGGATTTACTCATTTCGGCTATTAATGACCAAATAGAAACTCCTACCTACTTTAAACCAGTACAGGCAAATAATTACCTCCATGCACGCAGTCACCATAACCCGTCTTGGGTTAAAAACATACCCAAAGGACAATTTATTAGACTAAAAAGAAATAGTTCATGTGCCGAAACATTCCTCAATCAAGCTAAAGATTTAAAGAAAAAATTTCTGGAAAGAGAATATTCTTCTAAAGATCTTGACAAAACGATAACAGAAGTGGCAGCAATGGAAAGATCTAACCTTTTACAATATAAGAACAAAGTTATAAATAAATCTGCTAATCTTAGCTTCATAACACAATACAATCAGATGGCTCCAAATATAAGGAAAATATTTAAAAAATATTGGCCTATCCTCAAAAAAGATAAAGAACTTGAAGGTATTTTACCAGAACACCCTCAGATTGTATTTACTAGAGCACCAAACATCGGACGTAAATTAGCTCCTAGCTGCCCATCTTTACAAACAAAGTTACGTAACACTGTCATAAATAAAGGATATTTCCCATGCCATAGGTGTACTGCGTGCAAATATAGTATAAAAACATCCAACTACACATCAAACAAGACATCCAAAAATTATATAATTCAACAACACATCACTTGTAAAAGTTCATTTGTAGTATATCTATTGGAGTGTCCATGTGGTCTGCAATATGTGGGTATGACCACTAGACCTGTCCAAAGACGCATATATGAACACATATATAACATCAGGAGAGGGTTAACAACGCACAACGTATCGCATCATTTTCAGCAAGTGCACAACCAAGATCCCACTGGTTTGAAATGTATGGCAATTGAAACCATCACTCCAAATTGGAGAGGAGGAAACGCAGTGAGCCAACTGGGGAGACGTGAGTCCTATTGGATATACGAGCTACGGACCCTATCCCCACTAGGCCTCAACGTTGACTTCGACTTAAAATCCTTTTTGGTAAATTAATTTAAGGTGTTATTTGTCCAATTTGTTCTGTTCTTTTCTTTCATACTAATGGTCATTGTTGAGATAATAATTTTCATTGTATAAATTTTGGATTCCAGATAATTCTAATTTTAATATGGATTATTGTCTTAAATGTACAAATATGTATAAGTTAAATGTATGTCATATGAAACACACTTTGTAAGCACAAATCACTTTAACATTATAAATAAATTTAAAACACTTAATTAATAACTTCATTCACTGGCTATAAAGATTTAATAGTAATACAATCACTTTTTAATATACACTTATTCAAAGTCACATATTTATAATATATTTACTATCCATAAAAAATATTCACTGTACTTAGTATTATTATTAAAAAATTTGAGCATTATAATTAGTATACACCATGTCACTTTAACTCTTTCACTAGTTTTAGTTATATATACATCACTGTATTAAGATTTAATTATTAATCACACTATAAATAATCATATTCACATTTTGTATATGTACACACCACATAACACAGTTTAGATTATATTTATTGATTATTATGTCATATAATCACAGCACATTTTTTATAGCACACACCACACAGCTTAGATTAGGTTCATTATTCATTTACACATACTCATATCACATTTATTTTTAGCACCTATATTTGCTAATACACTCATCACAGAATTTGTTGTTATATGTTAGTTTATCAGCTGAGATCGTTACTCTAACTTTGTATTTTATTTTCTGCTATCAAGCGACACTGCGCATGTGCGGACAAATGGACATTGTTTTCCACATATTATCTAATGCGCATGTGCAACAATTTAATTAGGGTGTTTATTGGACCCAATTGGACGCCTATAAAAGAGGACACTATGGGACACATTTCTAGAACCCCTGAGGAAGAGAGCAGCTCGCTCTCGAAACGCGTAGGGTTAATTTGTTGGGACCCAGATCGCTACGCCTGAGTTGCTTCCAGTGCCGTGACGAATCAGCTGTTTATCGGCTTAAACTCAAGATCAGCACGAATCTGCTGCGGTGAATCTACCACCAGCTGCGAGGAGGAATGAGCGCCAAGGGAAAGTAAACACACGCAGCCTGGCGTGTGCAGCTATCATCCTGGCCCTGAATCCGGTGCAGTAGCTGTGTGAGCTGAAAAGAGAGGGGATACTCTCAGATATATCCACCGCCTGCTTTTATCTTTCATCCGGTGAGTGGGCATTTCATCTGGTGAAGCTGATTACTGGTCCCACACCAATTGTCCTAATATTTGTCATATTTAAATTTGTGTTTATATCATTTGTATATGTTTTTTATGTCCAGTGTTTTTAATCTATTTTATTAAATGTTTTTTAAAATCCCAATCACCCTTGATCTCAGCTGATATATATTAATTTAGTATTAGTGTTATATTATATGTTGTTTGTTTTTTATTTACAGTATTACACTATGTTTTGTGTTTTTTTTTTATATTTTCTTTAAGCACATCTCTACCTGTCTGGAATCCATATCGGTTTCTTCCTGTTGGTGAATATATCCTTTACCTGCCAGCGCCTTTTTAATACTTTATTTTTTTTCTTGTTCTGTATCTGACCAGGGGGTCAGTTTTAGTATTTAGGCAGCCCCCTATGTGAGGTTATTCCTCATATTAGGGTTAATTCCCTTATATAGTTAGCGCTACCTACTCTGTGTTTGCAGACACATAGTGTTTCAAAACACTTTGCCAATTTCCATAACTCCAGCACTAGAGGTTTGCAGTTCACTGCAATTGAGCATGTAGCCCAACATTGGAGAGGTCGTAATAGAGATCTGGATTTGAGCAAAAGGGAGATGTATTGGATACATAGATTAAACACCCTGATGCACAATGGTTTAAATGCAGATTTCGAAATTACACCTTTCCTCTAGTTGTATACCTACTCCCCCTCATCAGTATTTTAGTGTGTTCTTTTTTCCCCCTTCCTCTCATTTTCCCCATTAGATCCACCCACTCCTCATTATGTGTATTTTACTCTATTTTATTTCTATATTTCATTGCATTCTTTTATATTTGTCATATTTTAATTATATTACTTATATCTCTGATACTGTTATTAGACCATCTACTAACTGAAGTTTCTTTTCTTCCTCTCTCTCCCACGAATTGAGTTAATCAATCAATTAATATTAATGCTTCTGTGTTTTTTAAAAGTGTGTGTGATTTTAGTGCGTCGTTGTTCCCCTTAATGGGGAGAACCTGTGTGTAATTAAATTGGTTTATTTTTTAATTAATTATCTGATTGATTGTACTATATATTTTGTGAGCCCATTGGGGGTGTGATTATGCTCCTGAGGAAGCTGTTTCCTGCAGTGAAACGCGTAGAGCCTGCTTGTTTGCAGCACAGCTGATACACAGTCTGGAAGCTGCTCTACCTCTGAAAGCACAGAGTCTACACTGCGATCCTGCCGTCCCCTTCTCTGTCTGCTCCAGCCGGAAGTCGTCAGTCCAAGGCCCGGACGTGACGTCAGACGCTCTCCATTTGCGATCCGGCAAGGGGGCACTCTCGTGGAGGGACATTGAAGTGGCTGCAGCTCTAACAACTCGTTTGCTGACCAACTGCCTCAAGTAAAATCTTATGTGATCGTGTTGTATGTACACAATGTGAGTACATGTCCTATGTGTTTTTTATATATAAAACTTGCATTTTTATGATCTACACTATGGCCTCTCCCTGTCTTGCATGACCCTGACTGAGAGTGGAAGCCTGCATGAACCATCTCCCACTTCAACACCAGTATATGCTGTTACAATACCTACCTGTTACTGCGAGTAGAAGTCTCCACGAACCACCTCTTGTTTTAACATCATCATTTGCTGTTTTAATACCAACTTGTTGTAAGTAGGCATTTTATTAGAGCCAAGATCTGTCATAGATCCACATCCTGTGTTTACTTGCTGCACCATTATTCCCTTTTATTTCATTTTTTGGGTGTTCCTGATACCATCGCTCCCTTCCTACCCTGGATCCATACTACTTGCAAGGGAATCAGTACATATTCCCTGTGAAGGTTGAGAATCTTTTTAGTTACACCCTATAATTCACTTTAATATATTTATTTGCACTAGCACTGTTGTTTTAGCGCCGTTCCAAGTCACTGGGTTTCAAAACTTATATGGCCAATACGAGTGCGGAGGTGAAAACAACCAACAACAACGTACCTCCGGATGTCTTGTTTCAAGAAGCCACTGCAGATCCATATGACGGCCTCACGGAGATGTGTCTGAATCAGGATTCAACGGTTGGCTATACCATGGATGATACTGTTGTGCCTTCCTGGAGCGATTTGTTGCAGCCAAATCAGTTTTGACTTCTACAATAATGGTAAATACACATTCCGTTATGCCTTGACTCAAATTATACACTGGCGACACACTTTATTCGAGCTCGGCTAGTCCCACGAATTCGGGTATACCCGGGTGTATTGAGGTTTGTGACTGTTTTCTGCCCGAGTGCATTGGGTTATTTTCCAGGCAGGTATTGAAGCATTTTATTCCTGCTGGCTGCAATACTGCACAGTATATATATATATACTGCATTACAATTCATGAATTTATGCCATCTGGTAGACACGCGAAGCATTGCAGCCTATTAAATCCTAATCATTATCATTTAACAGATCAGCCGCCCGTCAGCCAGGCATGAACCCAGGCTGAGAAGGCAAACGCAACGGGGCTTGTCAGAGGTGAGGAGCGGCGCATTCCAGGTATCTGCCAGGTACATACTGGGTATTTGCTCGAATAAAGTGTGTCGGTGCAGTATATGTCACAAATATTATAACATAATCTGCATAATACAGTATACACAATTTGTTAGCCAAATGAGTAGATACAGCGTAACATTGCAGACAGCCTTGCATGGAGCATTCACAAATAGATTATTTCCTATAACAATAGACTACATGACGAATCAGGAGTATACATTGGTGACTGAGTCCTAAATCATGCATTATTATCAATTTGAAACTATCTTTTCTAAATGTTACACTAACTGTAACACAAACACACCTCATTGTTTAGCATTCAACATATAAAAACAATGTGTCGCCCACATGTGACGTGGGAACATGATCATGTCCCAAGGCGTCCTTAAAAAGGTTACCAATGCAAGCCCCCCGCCCAACCGACGTGCGCGCGTGAAACAGTATTGACTGTGCCCATAGCTTATTGTTACGGTCAGTGCAGTGTGTCATGCGTGCGCGTCAGGGGGGCGGTGCGTGCACAGCGCTGGAGGCCAATGTTCATTCAGTGGGAGGGGTGTTTGCGTGCATTTCATGTTGCCTTCACATGACGTCACACGTATTTTGTTCGCTCATTGGCTGATCGTCCATTTTGGCCGTGGGCACACGTCTGTTGACAAAGTTTAGATATGTACGTGTGTAGAAGTGAATTTGTTTCGCTTCCATATCATAACTTTCAGCCATGAAATTCATACTGCTTGCAGCACCATGGAGGGACATGTATTGAACGCACAGCGTACACATCGTTTTGCGCATGCGCTAAGAGTTAGTCCACACATTCGTGACGTGCGTGCGCAACATATACGTTGTGCGCGCGCAACATACGTTGTGCGTTGTGCGCGCACATTATTATGTATGCAGGCACCGGAACAAACATATCAGTAGTAATGCGAACACCGGCATTTGAAACATGAGATAGTTCTATATCTTTACTTTGATCCTTGCAGTTTAAACATATACATTACTTATGCGTGAATATCCACAATCATATAGAGATGTGTTAAGCGTTGTCATGCTGAAACATAGATAAATGTGCAATCTTTGAACATCATGTGTTTTCTGTATTTCACAGATGTCGAGGATGAATACATGGGACTAATGTATGATTTCAGATGGGCCAATCGTTATATTATATGATAGTGACGACTAGCGAACAACAATTATAATAAATATGTAACAATGCTTGCAATGATTGGTGTGCATATTAACAATCACTACATAATGTTATGCTATAGTGCAAATATTTACAATGCACTTAATTATAATACAGGCAGTCCTCGGTTATCCGACGCAATGCGTTACTCAAAATGGCGTCGGATAGCGAAGCGTCGTAAAGCGAAACCCGTTTTCCCATAGGAACACTGTTTAAATTAAACGTTCCGTTCCTGAAGGCATTTTTAAAATACACAAAATATTTTACTCAAACAATAAGATTATGCTGCACACACATACATTATGATGTAAAGATTCTATTTATTGAATCCAGAACTGTATAATAAAACTGTTAGACATGTTTAAAGGCATAAATATACCACAAAACCTTCACACAGACTGATCTGGATGATTTCTCTGACTGCAGCTTTCTGATTGACATAATGTTGCAACTTTGCAAAGTGTCGTAAGAGCGTCGGATAAGCCATTTCGGCGTCGTAAAAGCGGCCATAGGGATGCATTGGACAGCGTCGGATAAGCCATTCGTCGTAAAACGAAGCGTCGTAAAACGAGGACTAACTGTAATGATGTTGCTAAGCACTGAAGTTAGAACTTATATTGATATTTTTTTATTTTCTACTAACATTATATGTATTGCCATGTGTTATATGCAACCAACATTATCACTCAGCAAACACATTAATCTACTATATATTATAATCTCACGTGTGACTTGTCAAAGAATGTAAATGCTACATAACAACTCGTAGACATTGTATCTGAACGTACACAATAACAATAGGGAGGTGATAGAAACTTTTTAGTCGTGTGAATGTTATATTATCACCTAGGTTGTACTGTAGTGCTAACCTAACATGCAAAAACAGGAACACACACACATGATGTTGATGAAATGTGTGCGTATGTAAATGTATACTTCATTTATGTTCATATATTGACAGTTGTTATAAAGGATCATGATCATTATTATTAAGTAACGTCAATGAAATAAAAATTTACTTAGGAACATTGTCATTGTGTTGAATGATTGTGAACAAAATGTGAATCCAAAGACCTATACTTTGGAATGGTGTTAACATTTTGACAAATGCAACATGTACGTCAAATCAACACACATCTTTCACTTATACATACACATGTGACAATGTATTAATCAACATGAAGATGAAGTGAGAGAATAAATAATGACATACATTGCAATGTTAATGATGTTTATCACATTTGGGTCATTTCATACAAACATGCATTGAGTGTTAACATCGCTCATGTGCATGAATGGATGTTGTTACGTTGTAATAATAACATGTTATGTAATGTAGGTAATGATTTTTAAACACACTGTACAATAACCACAAAGTGTAGATAAATGCACGGACACAATACAGAAAGGACATATTTGTATTGTCAGCACTTGTTCATTACGTTCACTTTAAACATCCTCTAACTATACCTGTATCGAGGTTTGCACATCTTATTACAGATGTGAATTCAAATACATACCATGAGCAGACCTTGGAGTGATATACCCTGAAAAAGAAAACATGAATGAATATAAATCATTGTCATGACATGTTCATTAAGGTAAGACCCACACAGAAGTGACACTTTTCTATGTGATATGAAACAAAATATATAATACGTCAAATATGATCTTAAGTACACAATAGTCTACACATCATTGTGACACACATGTCACACTCCAAAAGAGACATTGTATGAACCATATTGCACTAGCTATTGGCTATCGACATAGTAGGTTTATTGTTTATGCATAACCAAAAATAACATGTACAGAAAAAATAGATTTAGTACACATTATTCCCTCACGTACACACAACACCTTTTAGTTGTAAGAAGTATAATACAACCTGTTGATGAATGACATACCGGTGCCACATGCAATTGTCCACACAGCAGAGAACAGAAAGGTGGGAGAACCATATTCATCTGTTTCCTAAGTGAATGGTATTTGGACACATGTATTTATCATTACAATGAATTAATACATCTATGTAGTACTATGAACATATATGTATTTGCTTACATGAAAAATATGTGTTTATCACATTACGACGTGTCTCCACACCATAGGCTGTTTGCTCAGTGTCAGCTGGTAAATTTACTCCTCCTCCAAGCCCTGACGTATGTCTGTTTCTAAATTATTGCGGAGTGCCAGATTGTGCAAAATGCAACATGCGATTACAATATCTGACACTTTAGCAGGCTTATATTGAAGTGCCCCACCAGTTCTATCTAAACACCTGAATCTTGTTTTCAGAAGCCCAAATGTCCTCTCTATGATGGATCGTGTAGATATATGTGTAACATTGTATCTCTCCTCTGCTTCAGATTGAGGGTTTGCCAGCGGGGTCAACAGCCACGGCCTAATTCCGTATCCTGAGTCAGCTATAATCCATCGTGCACAAATATGAAACAATTTGTGTTAACATTATTACATACAACAGTTCATAGAAAAACATAGAAAAACAAGAGTTGTTTGTTAACACATCATAATATGTACTCACCCACCAGCAAACCAGGTCCAAAATAGCCTTGTTCGAAAGCATGGAAGACTGATGAGTTTCTCAGGATAGAGGAATCGTGACTGGAACCAGGGAATTTGGCTACCACATGCATAATCTTCATCGTGGCATTGCAAACCACCTGTACATTCAGGGAATGGTAGTGCTTATGATTGCGGTAAGCATGCTCACTCTGACTAGGTGGGATCAAAGCATTGCACCCATCACACATGGTATCCCGGCTATGGCATAAAAGCCATTCCTCACTTCCAGCCACTCTGTGTGCTCTGTAGGAAAATGAATATAATTCCTAGCGCGTCTATTCAGTGCACATAGAAACTGGGTAAAGGCCCACGAGAATGTAGATTGCGAGACCCCGCCCACTATGCCCACAGTTGTCTGGAATGACGCGGAAGCAAGATAATGTAATGAGCACAGCATTTTAACAAGCCCAGGGACTGCACGACCTCTGGCTGTCACAAAATCTAAATCTACCCCTATCTCTTCGAAAAGAGATAAGATTGCTGCTGAACTCAAACGATACCGACTTATGATCTCCTCCTCACTCATCCCATCTAACATGGTTCTCTCCCTGTACAAACGTGGACGAGGCACAACTTCTCTCCTCTCTCTTCTCCTCTCATCTCCTTGCCCTCTCCCTCGCCCTCTCCCTCTCCGCGTCCCTGTCCCTTCCTTGCCCTGTGACATCCTGTTCCTCAGCTAGCCTCTCCTCCAATAGAATCTTCCTCCGTCTCATGAACAATCGTATCATTTTCAGGTCTGTAGCTGTCAATGCGCAGGTAATTGCCCTCCTTTAAATACCTATGTGATGATGTCACGTGACTTGATGAAGTGCAAGGTGTTACATTAACATATCCAAGTAGTTAACTCCAAACGGGTATATAGTACGAATTAAACGGATTATTTATGTGTGTTCACCAGGCAATCATTATATTTGACAATGATGTAACGTTAAGCTTTGTACAACAATTTATTCACAAGTATTTATGGAATGTGTAATGCATGTACCACTTCTGAACGCAACACTCAGTCATCTCATTAGGATACAACCATGACATTGACGTTGAAAAACTACGTTGAACATGTATAATTTCGCATGTTATTGTCACATGTTCACATGAACTAATTCTAATGTGCATATGCATAATTTTATGCCATCAGGATACTTGCTATTGATTATGTTTCATTCATCTAAAATGAGTAACTATAATAGATCTGTGTATAACTGAGCATGAACTGATTATAATGCATCATGTACAATGTAAACATGCAATGTTATTGAGTGTCCAATTGCGGACGTCATCAAAAGAGGGAGGTCACAAACTACATGTAAACATGAAAAAAACAGCTACATTTACATTTGATCATGCGTTACACATTCAAAGCATTCTATAATGTATACCAACATTACTATACGCTGGATCTGTTAGATGTGTGAAATCTGTTACATCATATAATAAATTGAAGCACACTTAAGTAACATGTTTCATATGATGTGACATCTTCCTTTAAGAGTTTACTATAGGAGTTTCCCTTGACACATCATAACATTAAGACTAATGTGACACGCAAAACATCATAACATAGAAAAGTAGAATGTTCTGCCAATAATAAACGTAAGCGGTGACACGATGAAGTGAATCACATCGACACTGTAATGCCAAGCACGTTTTTATTATGAGCAATAGAATGTAAACACACCTATAAAGTTATAAGTCCCCGCTCCATTGACTCCATTGATGTAGAGATGAGCTATTTTTTCTAAGTGGCGTCCCGGCAACCTTGCCGATCCTTCTCCCTCCAACTTGCCAACTTTAGTTGGCGGGACAAATTGCCGTAGAAATCTCAATTTTAGAGTGCCAATCAGCACCGATAAGCTGATCGGGGCTACTAGAATACAGCCGATTTGAAAAAGTGGCGAAACGTGCCGATAAGTGGGTTATCGGCAGCCGCCTGCTGATAAATTCATATCGGGAAGACAAAATGCCGATTTTGGCCACTTATCGGCGCTTACTGAATAGCAAATGAAAATTTGGCGGGAAAATGCAGATAAAAGCCTTATCGGCGCTTACTGCATGAGGCCCTAAGTTTGGTTCGAAGCCTTTGAAATATGTCAAAGTTGATGTTAGAGGGATCTTTTTGATGAGTGTCAGTCACCAAACCCATTTCTAATGAAAGTGCAGCAATCTTCAATTTTTCTGTTTTTGCTTCCATACTGCAATGAAAATCAACTGCCCCCTAATTGTCGACTTATGAGTTTCCCATATCATAGCGGTGCTAACCTCAGGGGTAACATTTAATGAAACATATAACTCAAGCTCTTCTGTATCAGCTCAGATTTGCGGTCATCTCAGTAAAGAGTCGTTCAATCTCCAATTGTGGGGATAACGGCTATGGAGTTTCATTTATAATTTCACTGCACTATGATCAGATCAAGAGGTGGGAACAATGTCAACCATCTCAATATAAGGCATTTTGGAGTATCCTCTGAATATATAGTCTATGCGAGAATAAATATGATGCACATTAGAGAAGAAGGTATATTCCTGTCTTATGGGTGTACGGCCCTCCATGTGTCTGTAAATGTGTGTTCTTTTAGCAACCTGCAGAGTAGTTTAGATTGAGTTCCCTGTTCCCCTGTGCTTGATCTATCCATTTTATTGTTTATAGTCATGTTGATGTCGCCTCCTATATATACACTATGCCCTGTCAAAACACGTCTTTAGCTTCGAATAATATTTTAAAGTATTGATTCTGATTTCCAGTTAGGAGCATATATATTGATTATAGTTACATGTCTTGATTCATTTTAGCCTTCACATGACATATCCTCCCTCGCCGTCTTCTTCTATGGAGTAGACCTTAAAGTTTAGATTTGTAAGCATGTGTACCCACCCCACAATTTTTGCTTGGGGCAAAGGCCTGGAAAATCTGTTGGAAGTATTTTCTCTAAAGAGGGAGTTGGTCCTTCAGAAGCAAGGAAGTCTCCTACAGTTACAGTAGGCTATAGTATCCCCCAGAGCACATGCCTCTGTTAGTGCCATGTGTCTCTTTTGAGAGGAATTCAGCCCCTTAACATTTTGGGAGATGATGCAAGATAATACCATTAATAATTTTACTTTGTCTGTTGATGAAATTACCATGTAAAGAAGCCATGTCGGAGTAAGATCATAGGTAGGAAGCTAGTACATCTGTCAAATTTGATCACTTCGGGAAATTGAGGGGGAGGGGGAAAAGTAGGGGAAAAAGAGTAAAGGGGTGGAAGGGGGAACGAGAGGGGACTTAACTCCTTTGAGGGAGGAAGAGGACCCAGTGAATTCCTTTGGGTAGGAAACCAAAATTCTGGTAAGCACTCGAAGTGCAAAATAGCCCTATTGGATAATAAATATTTATATTTTTATATTACTATATATATTCATAATAATAAACATTTAAAGATGAACCCCATTGATCCCCAGGAATTTAATGGAAATCCCGTAGGGCAGACAAAGCATACATGATGTTGCTTAGGAGTGAGCATGTTAGCATGGGTGATAAACACTAACATAAAAACTCTGTCAACATCAAATGCTGACTGGGTTGTCATAAGCTATCAAACATATCTATCGTATGAGCAAAATTCAACCATTGTATATCTTGGTAGAGAAGGATAGAATTGTAACATATTACAACTCAAACAATTCAACTTTGAACCTGAAGTAAAACTTGTAATAATGGCTGATCTTATGTCAAAGATATATACATCAGTAGATATTAGGGAATGACAGAGGCCCATTATCTATTGCAAATATATACACAGTGGACTCTAAAACGTAATCCTTTTAACTGGGATCTTATAGGAATACAGTATATGTAATGTCATCCTACTGAATCTCTATGTAGGAACATGCGTAGACCGTGTTTGTAGTAAATCTGTGTATGAAAGCTTCTTATTGTGTGTCTGCAGCAAGTATAAACATGGCACATCGTATTATTTGAACAGTTTTACAGGGAACCTGTGTAGTGGAACAAGGTACCGTCTTGCTGTGGCCCGGTACAGGAACAAACAGTCAATGACAACATGTTTCTCATGGGACCTGACTAGGCCGTTTTTCTGCTGGGGTCTTATATTAAGGGATCCTCCGACTTCCCCACGCAACCATCCATGTTGTCTGTAGAGGAGCTGGTCTGCATCCAGGGCTAGGTCTTCCTGAGCCAACTCTAGCATTGGCAGATTGACGCTTTTAAGTAATTTCAGACCTTCTTCGGTTGAAGCAAGTAGATCAATCTCATATAATCAGCACTTTACATGGGAAAAGGCGGGAGAGAATCTTTCAGTCAGTCGGCCAAGACCGACTCTGGGCCTTTTTTGATACAAAGGTTATTTTGCCTATTATGATTTTAATTGTCTACCGCTTTTTTTCCAGGAAGTCCACTCTCCTATTTAGGGCCAGGAGTTCACAGTACACCACCATCTGGAATTGGGCAGCCTCATCTAGTCTGTTCTCCACGTGGCTTGTTCGGTCTCCTAGAGATATATTTTTCCTGAAGATTTCAAGGGTCTTCTGTAGTTCCTTCTGGAATGTATCTTTGATGTCTCTGACAAATCCTGACATGTCCTGCTGAGAGTACTGAGCCATTTGTTCACTGTCTGCCCCTGTGTCAGTCTGCGTCTTCTTGTTGTGGATTGCCGCCATTTTCTGGCACAGGTTTTGCACGAGAATCCCTCCCAGAAAAATCGGAGAACTCCTTTGTGTTAGGCTTTATACTTTTGGATTCCATTGTGGTATGTGAATATTGTGGGGCTTTTATGACAATTGTTTAGTTGTTTTAGTTCACTTTAGTGGGCTCATGGGGTAATTTTTTATGGATGGTTCTCACTCAGTGGATCGGAGCTACCCGACTATGCGTCTGCTCCCATTCGTACCATGTATGCGCCTCATCACATAGTTTTTTTTAAAGGAAAATGCAGACGGTTTTTACTAAAAAAACTAAGAAAGAAAAGAAATTCCAGTTTGGAAATAAATGTGGAATCATTGAAGTTCATCAGCCTATTATGTTCTAAAACAGTTAGCAATTGAGCATAACATTTGAAGTCTCACATGCTTGTTTGAAATTTGGCTGACGTTTTCTGAGTGCTATATATTAAAGGTTTTCCTGCTGTTGATTAGACCAGATTTTCTGCTCTGAATCCTTCTGTAGCTGCAGCTGAAAAAGGAAGGTGCTTTATGAAAATGAAGTGGCACTCTGCCGATGCAATAATTAATTGTTTATATAGGATTTTAGCAAACATTTACTGGCAAGTGTTAGATGATCAACAAAGAAAAGCAAACTTCTCAAGTTGCTTCATTTATAATTAGGGTGATAAATCATTTTCCTAAAACTAAGAAAACATTAAAGCAATTCAGAGAAAAAAATGTGGGCTTTATAGTACTAGTACAATCAACTTCATGCTATTACCATGTAATGCATAGTAAAGGGCAGTTCATTATATAGGACAATATCTGTTGCAATATAATCTTCTAAGTGTGTACAAAATAGAAGAAACCCTATAATATAAAACAATCAATATGCAAGTTTAAAAAAAATGAAGTTATTAATTTCAATCTTAAACAAATTATGCCATGTGTTCATCTGGATTTTTTGTACAGCAGCAACTCTGGGGTGTGCACATGGCATAAGGAACTCCTGTGCTGTGAAGCAATGTGGTGTGGGACTAAGACAGAAGAGACAATTTAGGTTCCAACACTTCCAAATGTGTTTTTATCATAGCTAGAATTGTAATTAGATAGGAAGCAAATTGTTGACTCATTAAAACATTTTTTACAGTACAATAGGAAAAAGCTCTTTTGTGGATGGACTGCTGATTTGTAATCCTTAACAGCAACCTAGTATAACATTGGACTATCATAGGAAGACAGATTACAAATGCTTCTCATATATATCTATGCTCTAACAGGATCTCAATTGGCAGAGGATCAGCTGTGGTTTAAATGTACACGTTAAATGACAAGAGGAAAGTGGAACAACCTGAAGCTGAAGAATCAGCTAAATCTAATTGTCAGGAGGAGACCTCGCATGTGCTGTGAATTGAATACGGCTCAGGAATCAGGTTTAATTTCTATGACACTGTTAAGGCTTTAAAAAGGAGCTACTGTAAAGATATAGCCTGTCTGTATGTTCAGTTTTCCTTAACTAAAGTCCGGACATCAATCGTTTTGTATTGAAGATGTACAGGTGCGCCGACGAGTATTCTAAAACTTGCCTTGGAAAATCTGGGGCAATCACCAACAAGACCCAGGTACATGCTGGGTACATGCTGCAACATTTCACTGACATTTCTGCAAAAAGACTAATGGCCCATCAGATTAACACAGCAGGGGTCCCTGGCATTCCCATTCAGTTTATGATCCTGCTGCAGAACTTCTTTAACTGCGGCAGCACAACATTCATCATTTGAATTGCTAATCTCATCCACTGCAAATCTCAAACCGCTTTGCCATACTACAAGCGTACCAAAATGTCAACGATTACAAGTTTGCATATGTATTTGTCACTGGACTGAAGTTAAATATGACAAAGGATACACATATTTTTTAATTCTACATACTGTAATTGTCCTAAAAATTGTTATAAGGAATGACGGAGAAGGGAAAGAGGGAGTGGGGTGAGGGAGAAAGGAGGAAGAGGGGATGAGTGAGAAAGGAGGGAGAGGGGATAATGGAGAAAGGAGGGAGCAGAAACAATAATATTCTCATTCAATAATATACAGTTAGACTGTCTATACAGTACAGTACTTATTCTGTTCTGACCGAGCAAATCCTCTTTGTAACTTTAGGCTTTGCATGGGCATGATAGCAGACACAGTTATGAGTGACGTCTAGGCCCAAGCTATTTAACCAGGCTTTGATATGGCTCATTTGTTGTCCTTTAAGGTACTTCTGCCATATACTCTTGTTCAACTCCTTTGAAACAACTGTTCTGGGCATTGCTGCTTTTGAAAAGAAATGAAACAAAGCACAGTGAAAGTACAGTAAAGTACAGTATGCACAGCATTTGTCATGTAACGTTCATGTTTACCGCCTCTTTTAATACCTGTACCATTGAGTCGGGGATACAGTGCATAAAAGGTCAACCTACACAATGGCTGTTATGTCTCTGAAACAACTGCTTTCTGTTCAGATACTGTATTGTGCTTAATCTTCTGACATGGATCAGTCCAAATTCTACACACGCAACAAGCGGCTAACTGCTGCTGTCCCTGAGAATAGAAAGAAAAATGCAGCAGCTGTCTGCGTGACAAAGGCAAAGATGGCCAGAAAGCTTACAGTGCCTAAAGAAAAGGCACTAAAAGTTTCCATGGCAAAACATCCTGGACCGGGCTTTTGCAGGAAGAAAATTGGAACCGTCATACATAAAGACATTAAATGGGTTCAAGTAAGCATTGCCGAACCAGACAACCCATGGTCTACCCAAGCTGAAGATGAACAAGAAATCCCCAGCACCAGCTATGCACCATTAGATGACCACCTGACAACAGAAGCAGAACCAGACATCCCCTGCCTCACTGCAAGCAGACGACCCTACGACAATAGAAGCCGAAGCAGCCGTCCTGAGCTGCACTGATGCACAACCAGACAGCCCTCTGACAACTGAAGCAGAAAAAAACTTCCCCTGTCCCACCACTTCCCCTCCGATCACCTAGCCTCTTAGAGAGAGAACACAATTACACCCGCACACCTTATGTTAGCCCGAGTTCCGTAGGTCGCATACTGGAATCTTTAAGTGACTACGGAAGAATTTGCAATACAACACAGCAATACAGGGAAATAATGGAAGCAAAGTTGGATTAACTTTTGGAGAGAATGGAGGTGATGGAGAGTGGCATGGGCAACATTAACAATGACATTGCTGGGCTTTATTATATTTTTCCCTCCCCCTGTATGTCTGACACAGGAGCAGGAGGGTGACCTGGAGGAACTCCATCCACCACCTGCACCTTCTTCTTCACCGGAATTGGCCTGCACGCTGCAAAGACAACACACTCCACCGGAGGAAAGCATCCTACCAGACACTCTTCCTTCACACTCACAGAAGGACAGCTCTTCCACAAACACCTGATGCACCCAGAGTTGTACTGGTGCAAATGCGAAGCCCCACAGACCATCTATCCTTGCCCATTGAATTAAGCACACCTACTGCACGACGCGCCGCACCCAAGAGAGTACAGCTTCAAATGCAACTCGATCCATGCACGATCCCAGACATAACGTTAACAGGCCTCCCGCAGAGCATATGGGAAAAATACTTTTCCAGAAGCTCAGGAAAAGTGACCATATGAAAAGTGACTCATTATGTACACTGGCGACACACTTTATTCGAGCTCGGCTAGTCCCACGAATTCGGGTATACCCGGGTGTATTGAGGTTTGTGACTGTTTTCTGCCCGAGTGCATTGAGGTATTTTCCGGCAGGGATTGAAGCATTTTATTCCCGTTGGCTGCAATACTGCACAGTACATATATATATACTGCATTACAATTCATGAATTTATGCCATCTGGTAGACACGCGAAGCATTGCAGCCTATTAAATCCTAATCATTATCATTTAACAGATCAGCCGCCCATCAGCCAGGCATGAACCCAGGCTGGGAAGGCAAATGCAACGGGGCTTGTCAGAGGTGAGGAGCGGCGCATTCCAGGTATCTGCCAGGTACATACCGGGTATTTGCTCGAATAAAGTGTGTCGGTGCAGTAACACCATGTCAGTTATGAGCTGTATCTTCAGTGGTTAAGTTGGTTAATTATAAAGCAATAGGGCAAGAAAGCACTGCCATCAAATTTGTGCAGAAATATTATGGACAAAATAAAAAGGCATTTCATTATGACCCCGGTTCTTCTCCGAGCTGTGAAAGACAACATAAATGCCTTTTTATGACAAAAAAGTCATCTTCCCTGGAACACCCACGGCTATGGGGACAAACACTTGTTTCATTAATTTCACAATATTCAACTAGAAAGTACTGGGATTATTTTACTTATAATAAAATAAGTTTTGTTTTATAAAGTGTTCACTGGTTTCATTGTTTTAAGACTTTTTTTTACTCTTTAACAGTAAATTTAATACACTTACAGTAGTACTGTACATAAAGTACTAAGGTTTTCTAGCCCTTGCCAGCACGTAACATGCATTATACATATAGCCTAGCATTTGTCCTCATGTTACATGCAGTATAGTGTGTCACTAAACCTAGCCCTTGTTAGCATGTAACATGCAGTGCACATTCAGCATAGCCCTTGTCCTAATGTAACATCCATAACACATGCTAGCTTTTGTCCTCATGTAACATGCAGTGCAGTTAGTGTCACTCAACCTAGCCCTTGTCAGCATGGGACACGCAATACACATTCAGCCTAGCCCTTGTCAGCATGTAACATGCAGTACAGTGTGTCACTAACCTAGCCCTTGTCAGCATGTAACATGCAGTACACATTCAGCCTAGCCCTTGTCCTCATGTAATATGCAGTACAGTGAGTGTCACTCAACCTAGCCCTTGTCAGCATGTAACATGTAGTACACATTCAGCCAAGCCCTTGTCCTCATGTAACATCCATAACACATGCTAGCCCTTGTCCTCTTGTAACATGCAGTACAGTGAGTGTCACTCACAGGCCACCAAGAGGGGGGGACAAAGGGCACTGGCATCCCGGGTCCCGTGTGTCAGTGGGGCCCGGCCGCCCGGGCCCCCTGCGCGGCCGGGCCCATGATTTCTGTTGGCGGCCCTGGTTACTCAACCTAACACTTGTCCTCATGTAACATGCAATACAGTGAGTGTCACTCAACCTAGCCTTTGTCAACATATAACATTCATTACACTTACAATCTAGCCCTTGTCCTCATGTAACATGCAGTACAGTGTCACTCAACCTAGCCCTTGTCAACAAGTAACATTCATTACACATACATAATAGCCCTTGTCCTCATGTGACATGCAGTACAGTGAGTGTCGCTAAATCTAGCCCTTGTGAGCATGTAACATGCAGTACACATTCAGCCTAGCCCTTGTCAGCATGTTTTTCCTACAGCTAGACGGGAGAGGAGACAATAACTCGCCATTGCCGAGTTGAGATTCTGGCAGGTATTGCATATAACGCCACATATCGAATTTCTGCCCATCTTCAGGTCCCACTCCACCCAGGTTAAATCGCGGCTAACTCACGTAAATTTCATGGGAAATCTCCTGTAAGAGACAGGCTCGGGTCAGGAAAACCCCGGATACAAATAGGCTAAATCTGTATGTACGAGAAAGCAATTTACTGATTGTTAGAAAGTCATTTCAGTAAATAAACTTTTAGAGGTGCAGTGTCACATGGTCAGCTCAAGAGTCCATTCTAACAATTCTTTCACTGCAAGAGAAGCAAGCAACCCTTTGCAGTAATGTGTTTCTGGTCTCTGGCAACAAAATGGTTACACAAGGAAGCAAGTGCCATGTATCTCCCCCATGCCCAGCATCCAAAATTAATTTGTAAGCTCTTTGCAACTCATACGGTTCTATGTACTTGGATAAACATAATGTTTTTTAATGCTGTGTATCAACGTTTTTAGTGTTAAAAAGTAATACAAACCTTCAAAAAAGGTGTGTTTTTATATTTAAAGACAGGTCTGCCGCCAGTCTTCCTGAGGGGCCTAGGAGAGAGGTCCATACCTGGACCCTCAGATTGTTGAGGGGGGTACAGATCCTGTTGAGTTTTGGGGGGTATCCCACCTGCTGTGTGTGGTGAATCTGGAAGAAAAACGAACCCAGTTAATCCCCAGAACTTCAATCCGATTTTCATTCCTGCCTACCTTCTAGGATTATAAGAACGCAATACTAGGATGGTGCTCTCCAGCAGATAAATGATAGTAATTATTGTGGATGCATCAAATTAATGATCACAGATCCAATAACACTGTATATGGATAAAATGTGATCAAGTGCTGTGAACAAAAATAGGAATAACTATAGTGAAAATCAGAAAGTCTAATGATGTTAAATTACTCTGTGTTATATACAAAAAGAAAATCACAGATAAGTGAAATGGGACCCTCCACTCCACTTCAGCTTCGTCAGGAAGTTACAAGCAAAACGTGTTGAGTCCCAGAGAAGCATTCGTACTTGAGAAGGAACAGCTGTTTGACCTGCCAAAGTTCCCAGGCAGCTGCTACCGGAAGCTACACCAACCGGCATCATACAGTCATCCGTATCAGCATCGCGGAAGCAGTGAGATCGCCGCTTGTCAGTGAGAACTTGTGTTCACTTGTTTTATGACACAAGAGGGACACTCCTTAAAGGTGGTAAGTGTCCACTCTAGAGATTGGGGTGTTATTTTTAATTCTATTTTATAAAGAATGTTACAGACATTTGTGCTATGGTGTTTCTCTGTTTTTTCTTCGAGTTAACCCACACACATCATGACATCCATTGACATTGCCACAGACTGTGATATGCCTGTCTTTACTCACTTAAATGTGAGTATAACCATTGGAGTTTGATTAGAAAACTTTCAATACCAGTATTTGCATACTATACTATTGGTGTCTTGTTATACTCTTTTGCATAACACAACGGACGTCCTCTGCTCCCTCATCTTTCTGGAACCATAACGCCCAGGATTAGCCACGTGGGCCCCTCTTCACTTGTCAGCCCCAGGACAGTTGGCTAGATGCTTCCTCCAAGTTGGCAGCCCTGTATAACTAAATACTTCATACATATGATGCATCATTTGTTGTTTTTAATTATTTTTTATACACTTGAGTCATGTTAAATACCTGATTGAGACAATTTAAATTGAAACATAATTCAATATATTTGTATAATGTAATTTTGCATTTATATCTAGTGTAACCTCTCTTTATTTAACTATATGTATTAATATGTATATACTATGTTGGGGACCTGTGTACACCTCCCCCTGTAGCTGAGAGGTAATATTCAGCAAGAAATGAACCAGGCTGGAGTCAGACAACGCAGCGGGACACGTATCTTATTAATAACTACTTTAAAGGTAGGAAACAAAAAAATCAAATGGCCCATACTGTATACAACACTTTTGGTACTCAAACATACAGTATAGTGCAATAAAAGACCTTGCTGCACAAATATCCCACCTTGTCACTTATTCAGTCCCAGGGGCCTGTGTGCTAACGAATGGGCCATTGTTACTGCAGGCAAATCGTAGGAACTTGTGTAGAGTTTTGTGTTAAAACAGTTGTCGTACTGATACGTACTTCACAATGGATGGTACTTTGAAAGAGTACTGATTTGTTGTAGGTGTGATCCCTAGATGCATTCTCACTTATTTCACTCACTGCTTCGAACCCCAGCTTACAGGGGATCCCTTTATCTGGTGATTTATTACTCCTGGCTCTTATATGCTACCTCCAGCAAGTGCTGTCCTGCCAGGCTTGGAGGCACTGCAACCAAGCTTTCTCATTCGCCTGACTCCTTGGGACATGTCCTCTCTCTTTGCTTCCTCATGGTTCTTTCTCATGTGCTCCTCCCTGCCTATCTACTGTATCTCTCCAAATCTCTCTGCAGATGTCATCTTCTCAGTGCTCAATGGTCTTAGTCCTTTCTTCCTCTCACAGTCATTGGCCAGAAGGCATGTCCATCAATGCACTTAACACTGTGATATACAGAGCAGTTAAACTCCTTATATCCATCAGGGGGCAGCGTGTATACATATATGTATATTATGGGGTGTTACATTAGTATTAGAAAATATCAATTATTAGTTTAATATTTCTAAAATAACCATACTGTCGAAATAATACACTGGCGACACACTTTATTCGAGCACGGCTAGTCCCGCGAATTCGGGTATACTCGGGTGTATTCAGGTTTCTGATATTTTTCAGCCAGAGTGCATTGCGTTATTTTCCGGCAGGAATTTAAGCTTTTTATTCCGGCTGGTTACAATACTGCAATGCCGTCAAAATACACATGGTGGCGCTTGCGAGCTATTCTCTGTGAAGCCGTCCCCTATAATGAATTGTAATGCAGTATATATATATATATATATATATATATATATATATATATACTGTATAACAACAACCCCTGTAAGCCCTAACATACAGTACTGTACTGTACTGTATATGCACATACATAAATGATACTACAGTACTGTATGGGCGGCGGGGGCGAGATGTGTTTGCAGCAGAGAGAGATCCGCTGCTCTCTCTCTGCGCAAACATCCACACATTAAAAATTATTTGAAATACATTTTTATTGATAGTGTAGATGTGCAGGGGGTCTCCGGAGCTGAACCGCGGTGGTTTTAGGTCTGGGGACCCCGTGCCCCCCGAGATACAGGCCCCTTTAGGGGGTGCCGGTATCCAGCTCTGCGTTAAAAGCCCCGATCACGTGACCGCGGCCTGTAAACCAAGCAGAGCAGAGGGATACCGGCACCCCCTAAAGGGGCCTGTATCTCGGGGGGCACGGGGTCCCCAGACCTGAAACCTGTGCGCTTCTGCTCTGGAGACCCCCTGCACATGTACACTATCAATAAAACACATACAATATACAGTATAAATAAACACTCGTTCTTTACCTTAGCGTCTATGCGCTATGGTAAAGAAGCATCATTTCTGTATTTTAATAATATTGTACAGTGAGCAGGGGGTTCCCTGAGCCAGAAATTAATGCTCAGGGAACCCCCCTGCTCCTGATCAATATTATTAAAAATACGGAAAATGCTGCGTCATTACCATAGCGGATAGCCGCTAAGGCAATGAAGGGGTTAACCCACCGTGCCCGCTTTATTGTGTGTAGTGGGGATGGGTGAGGGGGGTATTTGGCCCTTGGTGTGAGTTTAGGACTTGCGGGAGGGGGGGGGGGTTGCGGGTGCACTTAACCCCTTCACGATCGTAGCAGTTAATACCGCTACGGTCATGAAGGGGTTAAGCCCTCCCGCTACCCCACCCCCCCCCCCCCCCCCCGCAAGCCCTCCCCAACCATCGTTGGGGCGAATACCCCATTCACCCACCCTCCCGCTACCCACAATAAAAAAATACACACACACAGCAGCCGCCAAAAAATAAATAAATAAATGACAATAAATACATTGGAAATACATTTTTATTGATAGTGTAGATGTGCAGGGGGTCTCCGGAGCTGAACCGCGGTGGTTTTAGGTCTGGGGACCCCGTGCCCCCCGAGATACAGGCCCCTTTAGGGGGTGCCGGTAGCCCTCTGCTTGGTTTAAAGGTCCCGATCACGTGATCGCGGCCTGTAAACCAAGCAGAGCAGAGGGATACCGGCACCCCCTAAAGGGGCCTGTATCTCGGGGGGCACGGGGTCCCCAGACCTAAAACCACCGCGGTTCAGCTCCGGAGACCCCCTGCACATGTACACTATCAATAAAAATGTATTTCAAATGTATTTATTGTCATTTATTTATTTATTTATTTATATTTATTTATTAATTGTGCTGCTGCTGCTGCAAGTCGTAAACTCACACCAAGGGCCAAACACCCCCCTCACCCCCAATAAAAAAAATTCACGCACAGCAGCCCCACAATTAATAAATAAATCTAAATAAATAAATAAATAAAATCTATGTAAAACCCCCTCCCCCTATTCTCGCTTTTAAAACGCCCTGCCTTCTCTCTAATCTATGTAAAAAAAACCTCCCCCTATCCCCCTATCCCCCTATTGTGTGTGTGCGTTAAGCTTCCCTGCAAGCTATGTAAAAAAAACCTCCCCCTATTGTGTGTGTGTTTCAATCTGGCTGGCCTGTGTTTCTGAGTGCTGAGTGCTCTGCGTTTAACCAAGCAGAGCAGAGGGATACCGGCACCCCCTAAAGGGGCCTGTATCTCGGGGGGCACGGGGTCCCCAGACCTAAAACCTGTGCGCTTCAGCTCCGGAGACCCCCTGCACATGTACACTATCAATAAAAATGTATTTCAAATGTATTTATTGTCATTTATTTATTTATTTATTTATATTTATTTATTAATTGTGCTGCTGCTGCTGCAAGTCGTAAACTCACACCAAGGGCCAAACACCCCCCTCAACCCCAATAAAAAAAATTCACGCACAGCAGCCCCACAATTAATAAATAAATCTAAATAAATAAATAAATAAAATCTATGTAAAACCCCCTCCCCCTATTCTCGCTTTTAAAACGCCCTGCCTTCTCTCTAATCTATGTAAAAAAAACCTCCCCCTATCCCCCTATCCCCCTATTGTGTGTGTGCGTTAAGCTTCCCTGCAAGCTATGTAAAAAAAACCTCCCCCTATTGTGTGTGTGTTTCAATCTGGCTGGCCTGTGTTTCTGAGTGCTGAGTGCTCTGCGTTTAACCAAGCAGAGCAGAGGGATACCGGCACCCCCTAAAGGGGCCTGTATCTCGGGGGGCACGGGGTCCCCAGACCTAAAACCTGTGCGCTTCAGCTCCGGAGACCCCCTGCACATGTACACTATCAATAAAAATGTATTTCAAATGTATTTATTGTCATTTATTTATTTATTTATTTATATTTATTTATTAATTGTGCTGCTGCTGCTGCAAGTCGTAAACTCACACCAAGGGCCAAACACCCCCCTCAACCCCAATAAAAAAAATTCACGCACAGCAGCCCCACAATTAATAAATAAATCTAAATAAATAAATAAATAAAATCTATGTAAAACCCCCTCCCCCTATTCTCGCTTTTAAAACGCCCTGCCTTCTCTCTAATCTATGTAAAAAAAACCTCCCCCTATCCCCCTATCCCCCTATTGTGTGTGTGCGTTAAGCTTCCCTGCAAGCTATGTAAAAAAAACCTCCCCCTATTGTGTGTGTGTTTCAATCTGGCTGGCCTGTGTTTCTGAGTGCTGAGTGCTCTGCGTTTAACCAAGCAGAGCAGAGGGATACCGGCACCCCCTAAAGGGGCCTGTATCTCGGGGGGCACGGGGTCCCCAGACCTAAAACCTGTGCGCTTCAGCTCCGGAGACCCCCTGCACATGTACACTATCAATAAAAATGTATTTCAAATGTATTTATTGTCATTTATTTATTTATTTATTTATATTTATTTATTAATTGTGCTGCTGCTGCTGCAAGTCGTAAACTCACACCAAGGGCCAAACACCCCCCTCAACCCCAATAAAAAAAATTCACGCACAGCAGCCCCACAATTAATAAATAAATCTAAATAAATAAATAAATAAATAAAGACATGAAGAGAAATAAATACTGTATATACTGTACAGTATATACACTGTATATATATATATATATATATATATATATATATATATATATATATATATACAGTATACATATATACACTGTGTATATATACTGTATATATATATATATATATATATATATATATATATATATATATATATATATATATACATACTGTATGTGAGTGAAAAGAGAAAAAAGTAACCCGTATGGGAGCACTCAGGTATGCAATTGATATATTTGTTTATTTATTTGACACAGTGCAAAAAGGGATGAATAAACAGTACATGATTTAAAAACACTTAAAAAAGAGGCATGGACCCTTAAACACTAATGAACAGCACTAGGGAACGACACACACTGTCAACCCTAAACATGAAAAGGATAGTGACTCAAAAAACACTAGGGAGAATCAAAGTGAATCACAATACAGTAGGTTACTGGGTTTAAAGGCACCTACAGTATACAACGCTAAGGATAATGCACACTACAATACCAAAAAGTATTTTAACCAAGCAAGTAAACCAAAATCAATATATACTGTAAGTAACAACCAGAAAAGACAATTTAAAACCAAACTAACCCTTACAATACCAAGGATTACATCTATCTAATTGTAAAAAACCTTATACAGTACATTATACACAGCATTGTTTAAAAACCCCTTCCCCCCTAATGTTTGTGTTAAGCAGATTACACTGAAGGGAGAGAGATATAAAGGCCTAAAGCCCCTTCCCCCCCTAATGTTTCTGTTAAGTAGATTACACTGAAGGGAGAGAGATATAAAGGCCTAAAGCCCCTTCCCCCCTAATGTTTGTGTTAAGCAGATTACACTGAAGGGAGAGAGATATAAAGGCCTAAAGCCCCTTCCCCCCCTAATGTTTCTGTTAAGTAGATTACACTGAAGGGAGAGAGATATAAAGGCCTAAAGCCTTACCTGCATTGGTAAACCCTCCCTGCATTGGTAAACCCTCCCTGCATTGATGTCGTGTAGTGTACAGTACAGTATGTAAATGTGGGGAGGAGGGGGGCCCAATGTGCATAATGTACTGTGAGGTCTAACCACCCTCACCCCCTACCCACATACTGTACCGTTACCCCCCCCCCCCCCCCCCATCCTGGCCATGGCCCCTCACGCACAGCAGCTCCACAATTAATAAATAAATCTAAATAAATACAGTACATGAAGAGAAATAAATATATACTTTATATATAAATGTGAGTTTATAACTAAAATAAAGAATATTATTTCTAGGGGCCCTAGAACAGAAGTTCCCACGCCAATTTCGCGCTCATTGCTCTTTTTTTTGCTCTTTTTTTACAATGTTGCTGGTCTTGCGGCTTTGCAGTATGCAAGCAAAAAGCGCAGTGTACTGTATGAAGTCTGGGTGAGCGCTTTCCACATTTGATGCCTACGGCACCTTCCCATTTCTACACACTTCAATACCTGCACAGTTGGTAGCGCTTTCCATCCCAGCTACCATTCTGGATTTTCACCTCTCACAGGCCATTCTTGCCCGAGTCTGTCCTATCAGACAGGGGCATTAACCTGTATCCACACCACCTGGACAATTTCTCTCTGTCAGAGACTTGTGCTATTTATTTTATATATTTTTGTGTAATTATTCATGCAAATTTATGCTCATTTCATATGTGGTTTTCAACATAAAGTGGCTGCTGGGCCTGATCCTAACTCATACAGTATACAGTAGCGCTTCCCTGTTTGTTAGTTTATTGCAAGCAAAAAGCAGTTTGTAGTACTGAGTGTGAGATAAATTACTGTATTTATCAGTGTTGTTCAAAGAGAGTTGATCAGAAGGATTCCCCTTATATACAGTACGTAGAATTAATAAAATTGTATTATTTTCCGATATCCGCAGTGATTCTGGTCAACCTGACAGATTTTTAGTAATACAGTATACTGTACTGCAAGACCATGTGTTGTCTACCTTTTACTACAGTATACTGTACTGTATGAATGACAATAGAGTGCTGTATACTTTATAAGGGGAATCCTTCTGATCAATTCTCTTTGATCAATACTGATAAATACAGTATCATATTTATACCCCTTTAGCACCTGTCGTTCCATCCTATGCACCCATTTACTGTACAATGGTGATTGCGGTCGTATTCACGTACTTTATGTGAGATAAATTAACCAGTTCTTTTATTGCTGAAGTCGCCACAAAATACTTTTATTTACAAATACAGTACAATACAATGGTGAAACATTTCAAGTTAACAGCAATTCAAAACATCAACACACAATAATACATACTTTACAGTACTGTATACTGTACTAGTATATTTGGGCCTTGTCTTTGGGGGTTTATTAATGCAATTATTAGGGTGACCTGGCGTTGGAAATACTGACACAGTACAATCCTACAGTACAGCTACACCACCCACCCCCTCCCTTAGAGTTTTTAATCCCTCCCTGGCCAAGCATCAATCGTCTGGCTAATCCAATCCAAGCCATTGTTTTGTTAAACTGGCCCTGGGCTGTTCAGAACAGCCACTGCTTCTAAATTACTGAAAATATACAGGATAAATATACAGTGATGTGAAATAATCCTTTCTGTGTGTCTGAGAGTGTTGAAAGTCACCAGGTCCTCATCTAGTAGAGTACATTCTCGAATACCTTTAGAATAAAAATACAGTATATATAAATATACAGTATAAATATTGCACAGTATACTGTAATGTTAAATAACCCATCCTGTTCTTTTTCCCTTCATACTGTAACAGTATCCTCATTGTGTCTGCGGTACAGTAGTTCATTGAGAGAGGAGAGGTTTTGTGTACATCATTACTGCTGTTTATATACTGTACATTTGACTGCACAAGCAGATTTGACGAACACAAGGCCCCCCCTCCCCTCTGGTGCACCCTTTTTCCTGGAACGACAAGAAAACAAAAACTTTGTTCAGTTACTGTACTGTACTGTATGTGCGTACTGTATTATGGTAGACCTACTGTACAGTAGGTGGCTGGTGCAGCTTTCTCTGGAAAGAAAAAATGGAGCAGTTAGTAGGCAGTTACTGTAGTATGTCAAACTAGTCTACTGTACTGTATACTGGAACTACTGTAAACTCTGACTATTGGGAAAGCTAAAATCTGTGCCATACTTACCTGTATCATAGTGTACCTACTGTACAATACTACAGCACTGTACTACTTTCCTGATGCTTGTCCATTGCGCGCGATGACAATGGGCAACACAGTGGCAATATGGTCTATATATTTATTGCATCGTTCCTCGGTGAGTACATCGTTCCAAAAACTCATTATGGCTGTATACAACTCGTCCTTCTTGGAGGGTTTCGCCACTTTACGGATGTGGTCCTTCAGCTGATGCCAGACCATTTCGATCGGATTGAAGTCTGGTGATCTGTGATTGGAAAGAAAGGACAATTAGTTTAAGAGATAGAGTACACAGTAAAAACAGTGGGGAACATATAAATGGGACACGGTCTACTACACTTACTCCGCTGGCGTCTTCACCCAGTTGATGCCGCGCTCAAGGATATGCGCCGTCGACGCGGTGTGCTTGGGATCATTGTCCTGGTAAAAGCGATGACCATTGGGAAAGTCTTGTGTGATGTATCGCACTATCACGGGCACAATGTTGTCTTGGAAGAAATCTTTATTCATGATTCCTATAGCAAGAAAAGAAAAGTGCTCAATAGTACAGTACAGTGCATACGGTAAGGCAACACTAGTCAAGTACAGTGCATTAGGCGGCATTATATTTGAGAAATTGTACCTTCAAAGACGACAATGCATCCCGGTCCACGCCTAGAGATGGCACCCCACACATGCAGCTTCACAGGGTGTTTTGGCCGTGGCTTCAAAGTTATGCGGCCTTTTTTGTGGAACGCAAATCTTGCAAATCTCTCCAGCGACACAGTAGACTCATCAGTGAAGATGCAATCCTGGAAAGTCTCACCGCTGTCGATCCATGCCTGGGCCTGGAGCACTCTTTTGATTTTGTTTGCGTCCCGTATCATGGGGTACGCTCTGTAATGACAATGAATAAAAAATGTTAGCGTCACAGCGCAGTACAGTTTGCAAAACAACATTTTTACTTTACAGTACAGTACCTCCTGTACTGTCCACTACTAACCTCACACGTCCATATTTCCATCCAATTCTGCGTCTCATCTTCTTTATGCTGCTCTCGGATACAGTCAGATTGTGGTTTTCCTGAAGAGTGTTTTTAACCCTTAATGCGCTCCTCTCATCATTCTCCTCACTTATTCTGTCCACCAGAAGAGTAGTCTCCCTACAATGCAAAGAAATTATATTGTGTTATTAATATGCAGCAATATAAAATGTATACTGTATACTGTACATGTAATGTTGTAATATACAGTAAATATAAATATACAAAAAATGTATACTGCTGTACTATAAATATAAATAGACAAAATATACAGTATACAGTACTGTTGTAATATAAATATACTATATAAATATTCCGTTGTCAGATGAATTGCAATATACCAAAAGTGTATACTGCTGCACAAAAAATATAAATTGACCACACATACAGTACACTACAGTATATACTGTTGTAATATAATAAATATACTATATAAATACGGTATACTGTTGTTATATCATAATAAATACACATCATATACTGTATATTCCGTTGTCAGATGAATTGCAATATACCAAAAGTGTATACTGCTGCACAAAAAATATAAATTGACCACACATACAGTACACTACAGTATATACTGTTGTAATATAATAAATATACTATATAAATACGGTATACTGTTGTTATATCATAATAAATACACATCATATACTGTATATTCCGTTGTCAGATGAATTGCAATATACCAAAAGTGTATACTGCTGCACAAAAAATATAAATTGACCACACATACAGTACACTACAGTATATACTGTTGTAATATAATAAATATACTATATAAATACGGTATACTGTAGATGTACACTACAGTTTTCTATATTTTTTTTGGTTAAGTTTTATAAATACAGTATACTTACGCATTTGTTACCCTTGGTGCCTTTTTGCGGTCTCTGTTTTTTCCTTGTGCATGATAGCACACAGTGCTTGATGGCACAACGAGGCCAGAAGCAGTTAACCAGCGCTGGATATCTGCAATTCGTTGTCCGCTCGTGTACATCTCCTTCATTCTCATGCTGAGATCCTTTGAAATCTTCTTAACAGGCATTGCTGCGAGTACTGTAGAAAGAAATACAAACACAAGAATGTGTATTCGATGTTTAGTCGATGTGTATTCAATGTGCAGTGAATCCACAAAATGGATGGTGTATTTATATGTTAATGACTCACATAACAGACCACCCACTTTCAACACCTGTACCTGGCCACCATGCATAAAAGGTTGTACACGTTGCATAGCCCACCACTTGCTGATCTTTATCTGAGGCATTGTCCAGATACTGCATTGTGCCTCCCGCTTACATGGAGCAGCCCCGGTTCTATGGAAGAAAGAATCATCTCACCTCTGCTGTGCCTGCCACACTGAAAAAAAGAAAGGCAGTTACCGTTCCCAAGCCAAAGGCAAAGCGACAGGCTAAGGCCAACAAAGAAAACCTTCTGCTGACCCCAAAGGCTAAGGCTTTTAAAACACGTCAGCCTTATTATGTGAAGAAGAAATACGGTACTGTGCTCGGTTCGCAAGACGCATGGCAGCCAACTCACCGAATCCGCAGACCACTTGCTCCCATATGCTTCGACGACTCTGCTGTAGCTGTCCCGGAAATCTTCAGCCCGGCTTCTCCACCCCCATCTTCTCCGGTTCCATCTGAAGATGCTGCTGCCTCTGAAATCAACGGGTCACTGTCTCCTTTGCTCTTGGACGACTCTGCTTCTCTCCCGGAAATCCAGCGGTCACCTTCTCCATCCCTCTTCCACCACGCTGCAGCTTCTCCTGTACCGGGCATCCCCAGGTCACCTCTTCCACTCTCCATCGATGCCGCTTCTCTCCAGGGAACCCCCATCTCATCCTCCGTTGCACCCATCCCCCCAGATCTCCAGATGCCATGCACAAGCAGCTCGTTGGACCGGATCCTGAATGGGCTAAGTGTGGATCTCCCCGGGAATTCTAGTGTGCTGGCAAAGCTAGATCTGCTTCTGGAGTCGGTGCTACATATGGAGCAACGGCTGGATCAACGGATGCTACATATGGAGCAACGGATGGATCAACGGATGGACAAGATAGAGGCAGACATAGCGGGCATACATTATTTGCTCGGTGTTAATGCCCCTGTTTCCCCGATGCTGGAGCAGGGGGGTGACATGGATGTGATGCATGGTACCTTCGACCCCCTTCCATCACCAAGCACACACCCTCCACCAGAAGATACAGTGTACTATGCTATTGAGGAGGACATGACAACCCCATCTAGACCACGCCAGGAGACAACCCGGCGACCACTACCGGAGGAAAGCTTCCTCCCAGACACCCTACCATTGCCCATCGCCTCAAGTACACCCGCTCCCAAAAGACTTCCTACACCCGCTCGCATACAAACAGTGCCCGACATCTCCCTGTGCGATCTGACACCGGTGCTGAGGGAGAAGTATAGGGTGAGGAGTGCTGGTATACCACACAAGTATGCCTTGATCATATTTAAACACCATGTTCCCTACACATTGTACTGCGAGTGGGTGTTCAAAGTGAACTATGATGGGAATCGCCAAAAAAATGCCCTTCCTGCCAATTTAAGGAAAAAGATTGTGGAAGAAATGCAGCGCTATTACCCTGTTACGGATCCTGTAATGAGAGGCGTTAGAGACTGCATTAATGGCGTTTTGCGCCATGCAAGGCATCGGCCATGGCTGGAAAATGGGGAGGACTTTCAGTGAGACCATACTGTAATGTTGTGCTGTACTGTACAGTACATGTTTTACCCTATAGTACCTGCTGTACTTAAACAAAGGATACTGAATGTTGTTGTGTGTTGCACGGTTTTTGTACTGTATTTGTAAATAAAAGTTTTTAGTGGCGACTTCAGCAATAAAAGAACTGGTTACTTTATCTCACACACAGTACTACAGTACAAACTGCTTTTTGCTGCCAGACTGCAAACCCGCAAGACCAGCAACATTGTAACAAAAGAGCAATGAGCGCGCAATTGGCGTGGGAACTTCTGTTCTAAGGCCCCTATAAATAATATTCTTTATTTTATTTATAAACTCACATTTATAAACCCCGTCACCCACCCCCGCTAAACACAATAAAAAATAATCACACACAGCAGCCGCCAAAAAATAAATAAATAAATGACAATAAATACATTGGAAATACATTTTTATTGATAGTGTAGATGTGCAGGGGGTCTCTGGAGCTGAACCGCACAGGTTTTAGGTCTGGGGACCCCGTGCCCCCCGAGATACAGGCCCCTTTAGGGGGTGCCGGTAGCCCTCTGCTTGGTTTAAAGGTCCGATCACGTGATCGCGGCCTGTAAACCAAGCAGAGCAGAGGGATACCGGCACCCCCTAAAGGGGCCTGTATCTCGGGGGGCACGGGGTCCCCAGACCTGAAACCTGTGCGCTTCAGCTCCGGAGAACATCTACACTGTGAATAAAACACACACATCATTAAAGAATCATTCTTTAGCTTAGCGGCTATGCGCTATGGTAAAGAAGCAGCATTTCTGTCTTTTTAATAATATTGTAGAGTGAGCAGGGGGTTCCCTGAGACAGAAATCTAATCTCAGGGGACCCCCTGCTCCTGCACAATATTATTAAAAGTTCAGAAACGAGGCTTCATTAGCATAGCGTATAGCCGCTAAGGTAATGAAGGGGTTAACGCATAATAACCAATAAATACATTCAATACACTACCCACTACCCATGGCAACCTCCGCTGCTGTACAGTAAAACAGAGAAAAAAAATAACACTTTCAAAGTAATGTCCCCTAACCCCTTAATCACCATAGCGGTTATTAACCGCTACAGTCATGAAGGGGTTAACCCGCCCTCACCCACCACTTGGGACGCCTACTGTACATACCCTCCCACTCTAACCCCCCACCCCGTGAGGCCTAACCACCCTCAACCCTCACCCACTAACTACCCACAAGGGAGGCCTACCCACATACCGTTGGGGAAACACCCCACCCCCACCCCAGTACCCACAATAAAAACAGTACAATCACCCACAATAAACAGCATTCTATTTATTAAATACATTACCCACCCCCTGTGCCCCCCCCCCCCCCATAAATACAAGATTTATTCTTTTACATTCAGGGTCCATAACGCAGCCCCACGCTAGTCCCCGGTGGGCTGGCAGGGCACCTGGACAGACCTACAGTTTACCAGCAGCATTCCACAGGTTCTGGAGGCCTGCTGGTGGATCCTGCCAGCACCATGGCGCCCAGGTGGTCTCCTTGGGTCACCGTGAGCCTCAATTGGGTCCACACGGTAGGCCCAAGGATGTCTGGGAGCCCCGGGTCAAACCCACAGGTGTCTGCGGGGCCTCGGGTGGTTCCCATGGGGGTCTGGGGAACTCACGGGTGCTCACTACGGGTCCGCGGTGCCCCCACAGAAGTGGGACCACACATCATCATCCCCGCACCTACGGCTCGGAGGTGCCCCCACAGAAGTGGGACCACACATCGTCATGCCCGCAGACTACGGGTCCGCGGTGCCCCCACAGAAGTGGGACCACACATCATCATCCCCGCATGTGTCACCCGTGGAACCACCAGCCTGCTACCCTTTAGGATACCCGAGGATTCCCCGCGGGTGGTCTCCAGAGGTCCCACGCAAAACCACGGAAGTAACCCTGAATGTAAAAAAAATAAACCTGGCCAATACATTCAATACATACACCCTCCCCCCCAACACCTACAGTACAATAATGTGCAAAATAACTATTATCCAGATATGGATAATAGATTAATTGCCCATTATTAAAAACATTAACTAGCATATACAGTACAAATAAATAAAGTACTACTGACCTCATCAATACGAAGTGTCCGATGCCAGCGCCTTCCTTCTCTTGCCCACACAAAACATAGCCAAAACCAAGCCAATACATTGCAATTACATTCAGATATCAATTAACCCCTTAAACACCTTATCGGATAATAACCGCAAAGGTAATTAAGGGGTTAAGCCACACAGGCACGATACCCACCCTTCACCCATGAATTTGTACTGTGGCTTCATCATGCAACTATATATATATATACTGTATATATATACATACAGAGAGACAGAGAGAAAGAGAGAGAGAGAGATATATACAGTATATATATATACACACGTTATATACACACCCATGATAAACCAAATATACAGTACAAATAAATGTAGAAGGGTTATCAAAACCATACTGTTCTACAACCAAACACTTCTCCATACAGATACTACATTAAAATCAATTTCCTTTAAAAATCCTAACTGATCTCACAATCTACTGTACTGTATATGATCACAAACCAATGAAAAAAAAGTCACATTCCAAAATGCATAAAATCTATGCACCATACTGTATACATTCTGCAAATTAATCAAACGTAAACAAAAATCAGTTAGCAATCATTATTTACACCCCTAAACATTTCACACTCAATCAAGAACAATGAGACCATTAACAGATTCACGCCTAGAGCAGAACAATTAAGCCTTTGAAAAAATATAAGTACCGACAAAAATACAACCTTTACAGTACAGTACAACCAAGGCTATCTATCCCTGACCTTCCTCAAACACACAATACAATACCAAGGAATAATACATCTATCTAATTTTAAAATACTTTAAACTCACAAAATAATTAAAAACACATCTAATCCAGCTTTTAAAACATCATCATTTCTTACCCTGAATGTATACTGTACAGTATATCTCTCTAGACATATATATTGTACATACATACATACAGTGGCAAGAAATGATATACCACAAGCAAAAAAAAAATACACAGGTTAAAAAACCTTTTGAAATAATGAACAAGTTAAATAAAATACATTTCTTTACTGTAGTTCACTTACCATTACTTGCCCCCACCGACTCCCGTTGCCCAGCTTACTCACGAACCAATCCACGATCAGGAACCCATAAAATAATAAACCATTGAAAATAATAAACATTAAACTAAAAATCCAAACCAATCCACGGGTCTTCTACTTGTAATACACCTTCATCTGTATTCTTCTTTCTTCTATCTCCTTCCGGGCGGGGCAGGGCGTGGTCTTCTTTCCATCATCGGCCACGCCCTTGTCTTTTTCCTTCTCCGGAGGTCCTTCCTCCGCGGCGTCTGGCTGCAAAATGAGACGACATAGGCTTTTAAAGGCCTATGACGTCACATTTTGCGTCATGGTTCCCACGGTCCTGATTGGACCGTGAAAACCATGTGTGTTGGCCGATAATAAAAAAATGATGACGTCACTTAAAGGGAATGAAAGCACAGCCAATCAGAATGGCTTTGCTTCAATTGCCTTTAAGATGACGTCATGAAAAGGCACATGGTCGTGCACACATGGTACTAGAGCCAATCAGAGCGTGGGAACTTTATCCCTACTCTGATTGGCTCTGGTATACCATGTGTCAGGGGCTTGGGGGAGAAAGGACGTGACGTCAATGAAAACCTGTCACGTGGTACGGTAGCCAATCAGAGCGTGGGAACTTTATCCTTATTGACGTCACATCCTTTCTCCCCCAAGCCCCTGACACATGGTATACCAGAGCCAATCAGAGCGTGGGAACTTTATCCCTACTCTGATTGGCTCTGGTATACCATGTGTCAGGGGCTTGGGGGAGAAAGGATGTGACGTCAATAAGGATAAAGTTCCCACGCTCTGATTGGCTACCGTACCACGTGACAGGTTTTCATTGACGTCACATCCTTTCTCCCCCAAGCCCCTGACACATGGTATACCAGAGCCAATCAGAGTAGGGATAAAGTTCCCACGCTCTGATTGGCTACCGTACCACGTGACAGGTTTTCATTGACGTCACATCCTTTCTCCCCCAAGCCCCTGACACATGGTATACCAGAGCCAATCAGAGTAGGCATAAAGTTCCCACGCTCTGATTGGCTCTAGTACCATGTGTGCACGACCATGTGCCTTTTCATGACGTCATCTTAAAGGCAATTGAAGCAAAGCCATTCTGATTGGCTGTGCTTTCATTCCCTTTAAGTGACGTCATCATTTTTTTATTATCGGCCAACACACATGGTTTTCACGGTCCAATCAGGACCGTGGGAACCATGACGCAAAATGTGACGTCATAGGCCTTTAAAAGCCTATGTCGTCTCATTTTGCAGCCAGACGCCGCGGAGGAAGGACCTCCGGAGAAGGAAAAAGACAAGGGCGTGGCCGATGATGGAAAGAAGACCACGCCCTGCCCCGCCCGGAAGGAGATAGAAGAAAGAAGAATACAGATGAAGGTGTATTACAAGTAGAAGACCCGTGGATTGGTTTGGATTTTTAGTTTAATGTTTATTATTTTCAATGGTTTATTATTTTATGGGTTCCTGATCGTGGATTGGTTCGTGAGTAAGCTGGGCAACGGGAGTCGGTGGGGGCAAGTAATGGTAAGTGAACTACAGTAAAGAAATGTATTTTATTTAACTTGTTCATTATTTCAAAAGGTTTTTTAACCTGTGTATTTTTTTTTTGCTTGTGGTATATCATTTCTTGCCACTGTATGTATGTATGTACAATATATATGTCTAGAGAGATATACTGTACAGTATACATTCAGGGTAAGAAATGATGATGTTTTAAAAGCTGGATTAGATGTGTTTTTAATTATTTTGTGAGTTTAAAGTATTTTAAAATTAGATAGATGTATTATTCCTTGGTATTGTATTGTGTGTTTGAGGAAGGTCAGGGATAGATAGCCTTGGTTGTACTGTACTGTAAAGGTTGTATTTTTGTCGGTACTTATATTTTTTCAAAGGCTTAATTGTTCTGCTCTAGGCGTGAATCTGTTAATGGTCTCATTGTTCTTGATTGAGTGTGAAATGTTTAGGGGTGTAAATAATGATTGCTAACTGATTTTTGTTTACGTTTGATTAATTTGCAGAATGTATACAGTATGGTGCATAGATTTTATGCATTTTGGAATGTGACTTTTTTTTCATTGGTTTGTGATCATATACAGTACAGTAGATTGTGAGATCAGTTAGGATTTTTAAAGGAAATTGATTTTAATGTAGTATCTGTATGGAGAAGTGTTTGGTTGTAGAACAGTATGGTTTTGATAACCCTTCTACATTTATTTGTACTGTATATTTGGTTTATCATGGGTGTGTATATAACGTGTGTATATATATATACTGTATATATCTCTCTCTCTCTCTTTCTCTCTGTCTCTCTGTATGTATATATATACAGTATATATATATATAGTTGCATGATGAAGCCACAGTACAAATTCATGGGTGAAGGGTGGGTATCGTGCCTGTGTGGCTTAACCCCTTAATTACCTTTGCGGTTATTATCCGATAAGGTGTTTAAGGGGTTAATTGATATCTGAATGTAATTGCAATGTATTGGCTTGGTTTTGGCTATGTTTTGTGTGGGCAAGAGAAGGAAGGCGCTGGCATCGGACACTTCGTATTGATGAGGTCAGTAGTACTTTATTTATTTGTACTGTATATGCTAGTTAATGTTTTTAATAATGGGCAATTAATCTATTATCCATATCTGGATAATAGTTATTTTGCACATTATTGTACTGTAGGTGTTGGGGGGGAGGGTGTATGTATTGAATGTATTGGCCAGGTTTATTTTTTTTACATTCAGGGTTACTTCCGTGGTTTTGCGTGGGACCTCTGGAGACCACCCGCGGGGAATCCTCGGGTATCCTAAAGGGTAGCAGGCTGGTGGTTCCACGGGTGACACATGCGGGGATGATGATGTGTGGTCCCACTTCTGTGGGGGCACCGCGGACCCGTAGTCTGCGGGCATGACGATGTGTGGTCCCACTTCTGTGGGGGCACCTCCGAGCCGTAGGTGCGGGGATGATGATGTGTGGTCCCACTTCTGTGGGGGCACCGCGGACCCGTAGTGAGCACCCGTGAGTTCCCCAGACCCCCATGGGAACCACCCGAGGCCCCGCAGACACCTGTGGGTTTGACCCGGGGCTCCCAGACATCCTTGGGCCTACCGTGTGGACCCAATTGAGGCTCACGGTGACCCAAGGAGACCACCTGGGCGCCATGGTGCTGGCAGGATCCACCAGCAGGCCTCCAGAACCTGTGGAATGCTGCTGGTAAACTGTAGGTCTGTCCAGGTGCCCTGCCAGCCCACCGGGGACTAGCGTGGGGCTGCGTTATGGACCCTGAATGTAAAAGAATAAATCTTGTATTTATGGGGGGGGGGGGGGCACAGGGGGTGGGTAATGTATTTAATAAATAGAATGCTGTTTATTGTGGGTGATTGTACTGTTTTTATTGTGGGTACTGGGGTGGGGGTGGGGTGTTTCCCCAACGGTATGTGGGTAGGCCTCCCTTGTGGGAACTGATTGGGTGGTTAGGCCTCACGGGTGGGGGGGGGGTTAGTGTGGGAGGGTATGTAGGCATCCCGAGTGGTGGGTGGGTGAGGGTGGGTTAACCCCTTCATGACTGTAGCGGTTAATAACCGCTATGGTGATTAAGGGGTTAGGGGACATTACTTTGTATGTTTTAATTTTTGTGTCTGTTTTGCAGAAGCGGAGGGGCCATGGCCAGGATGGGGGGGGGGGTTAACGGTATGTGGGTAGGGGGTGAGGGTGGTTAGCAATGCAGGGAGGGAGATTTACTGGTAACAGAAACATCTCTCTCCCTTCAATGTACTGTAATCTGTTTAAAGCCCCCTCCCCCCTAATGTGTGTTTCTGTAAAATCTCTCTCCCTTCAATGTACTGTAATCTGTTTAACAGAAACATTAGGGGGGAAGGGGCTTTAGGCCTTTATATCTCTCTCCCTTCAGTGTAATCTACTTAACAGAAACATTAGGGGGGGAAGGGGCTTTAGGCCTTTATATCTCTCTCCCTTCAGTGTAATCTGCTTAACACAAACATTAGGGGGGAAGGGGTTTTTAAACAATGCTGTGTATAATGTACTGTATAAGGTTTTTTACAATTAGATAGATGTAATCCTTGGTATTGTAAGGGTTAGTTTGGTTTTAAATTGTCTTTTCTGGTTGTTACTTACAGTATATATTGATTTTGGTTTACTTGCTTGGTTAAAATACTTTTTGGTATTGTAGTGTGCATTATCCTTAGCGTTGTATACTGTAGGTGCCTTTAAACCCAGTAACCTACTGTATTGTGATTCACTTTGATTCTCCCTAGTGTTTTTTGAGTCACTATCCTTTTCATGTTTAGGGTTGACAGTGTGTGTCGTTCCCTAGTGCTGTTCATTAGTGTTTAAGGGTCCATGCCTCTTTTTTAAGTGTTTTTAAATCATGTACTGTTTATTCATCCCTTTTTGCACTGTGTCAAATAAATAAACAAATATATCAATTGCATACCTGAGTGCTCCCATACGGGTTACTTTTTTCTCTTTTCACTCACATACAGTATGTATATATATATATATATATATATATATATATATATATATATATATATATATATATATATATATATACAGTATATATACACAGTGTATATATGTATACTGTATATATATATATATATATATATATATATATATATATATATATATATATATATATATATATATATATATATATATATATATATATATATATATATATATATATACAGTGTATATACTGTACAGTATATACAGTATTTATTTCTCTTCATGTCTTTATTTATTTATTTATTTATTTAGATTTATTTATTAATTGTGGGGCTGCTGTGCGTGAATTTTTTTTATTGGGGTTGAGGGGGGTGTTTGGCCCTTGGTGTGAGTTTACGACTTGCAGCAGCAGCAGCACAATTAATAAATAAATATAAATAAATAAATAAATAAATGACAATAAATACATTTGAAATACATTTTTATTGATAGTGTACATGTGCAGGGGGTCTCCGGAGCTGAAGCGCACAGGTTTTAGGTCTGGGGACCCCGTGCCCCCCGAGATACAGGCCCCTTTAGGGGGTGCCGGTATCCCTCTGCTCTGCTTGGTTAAACGCAGAGCACTCAGCACTCAGAAACACAGGCCAGCCAGATTGAAACACACACACAATAGGGGGAGGTTTTTTTTACATAGCTTGCAGGGAAGCTTAACGCACACACACAATAGGGGGATAGGGGGATAGGGGGAGGTTTTTTTTACATAGATTAGAGAGAAGGCAGGGCGTTTTAAAAGCGAGAATAGGGGGAGGGGGTTTTACATAGATTTTATTTATTTATTTATTTAGATTTATTTATTAATTGTGGGGCTGCTGTGCGTGAATTTTTTTTATTGGGGTTGAGGGGGGTGTTTGGCCCTTGGTGTGAGTTTACGACTTGCAGCAGCAGCAGCACAATTAATAAATAAATATAAATAAATAAATAAATAAATGACAATAAATACATTTGAAATACATTTTTATTGATAGTGTACATGTGCAGGGGGTCTCCGGAGCTGAAGCGCACAGGTTTTAGGTCTGGGGACCCCGTGCCCCCCGAGATACAGGCCCCTTTAGGGGGTGCCGGTATCCCTCTGCTCTGCTTGGTTTACAGGCCGCGATCACGTGATCGGGACCTTTAAACCAAGCAGAGGGCTACCGGCACCCCCTAAAGGGGCCTGTATCTCGGGGGGCACGGGGTCCCCAGACCTAAAACCACCGCGGTTCAGCTCCGGAGACCCCCTGCACATCTACACTATCAATAAAAATGTATTTCCAATGTATTTATTGTCATTTATTTATTTATTTTTTGGCGGCTGCTGTGTGTGTGTATTTTTTTATTGTGGGTAGCGGGAGGGTGGGTGAATGGGGTATTCGCCCCAACGATGGTTGGGGAGGGCTTGCGGGGGGGGGGGGGGGGTGGGGTAGCGGGAGGGCTTAACCCCTTCATGACCGTAGCGGTATTAACTGCTACGATCGTGAAGGGGTTAAGTGCACCCGCAACCCCCCCCCCCTCCCGCAAGTCCTAAACTCACACCAAGGGCCAAATACCCCCCTCACCCATCCCCACTACACACAATAAAGCGGGCACGGTGGGTTAACCCCTTCATTGCCTTAGCGGCTATCCGCTATGGTAATGACGCAGCATTTTCCGTATTTTTAATAATATTGATCAGGAGCAGGGGGGTTCCCTGAGCATTAATTTCTGGCTCAGGGAACCCCCTGCTCACTGTACAATATTATTAAATCTCTCTCTGCTGCAAACACATCTCGCCCCCAGTATGTGCAGTAATTTACTGAACATGTACTGTAGAATAAATGCATACAGTAGTTTTATTTATTCGGGTTTATTACACAGTATACTGTATGGCCGGAAAACATCAGCATACAGTACAATATAATCCATCGAAATCCCCCCATTAGCCGTTTTCTTTTCTGAGGAAAAACAAAATGAAAAGTTTTAATGTACAGTAATGGTCAGCCCCCTAAAGAAGTTCCCAGCCAGCCCCACCAAAATAATACGGCAAAAATACAGTACTCACCATACTGTACAGTACAGTATTACTAAATTTCCCATTCAGCTTGCGCTGGCGCCGGCCCACTTCCAGTCCAGCTTTCATCATTTTGCAGAGGGACTAGCCCACCTGTAGTCAGCGGGAAATCGCTTAGGTACATGCAAGCTTCATCAAAACTGGCTGCGAAATCCATCTCAGATTTGTCACCGACGGCAGGACCATGATGATAAGCTGGTGCTGCTGCTGGTTCTGGTTCTGGTTCTGGCGCATTGCTTGGCAGGGACTGTCGCTTCTTATTTCGTTTTAACACGACCCTTCGCCTTTTGCCGCCTCCATTATCATAGATACGGGAAAAACCCTGTGACACACACCAATACCCTCCAACAAATTGGGGCTCAATACGGTGAAAACAGGGGTCACTACATAACCTTTTCCTTATTGCATGCTTCCACAAATGAGGAGTTGGCGAAAATCTGTAAAAGTCATAATTTTCGATAAAATACTGATAAATTTGAACAACTGTTGCCATCTTATCCTCTGTTGCATTTATAGCGGCCCATATCAAATAAGCATAACTTCTGTCAGGTTTTTGGAACACGGGCTCCACTTGTTCACTCATGTCTCTGTAGAATAGTGTAAGTGAAAATGATCTTTGTCTTTATTTAATACATTACTGTATGTAAAGCCTAAATTGATACATTTTTTGCAACTATTCCTTCAGTCTCAAGGACAAGTTACACAATAGCATACTGTACTGGGATAAAGTAACTTTTTTTGGAAACGAAACAACTTGCAAAGGCCACACATTACTTAAGTCATGAGTTTATGCCATCTGGTGGACAATCGAAACATCGCAGCCTAGTAAATCATTCTCATTATCATTTAACAAGATCAGGCCCCCGTCAGCCAGGCATGAACCGTGGCTGGGAAGGCAAGCGCAACGAAGCATGCAAGAGGTGAGCAGTGGCGGATTCCAGGTTTCTGCCAGGTACAAACCAGGCATTTGCTCGAATAAAGTGTGTCGGTGCAGTACATTTAATCTATGAAATACCACTGCACAAATATTTGTTGGGGTTGAAACATACTGTAGCAACTTCATTGTGCTAACACTATTAACAGACTTTTTAGGGTTCATGCCAAGATGAATAAAAAATATTAACACTGATGAGCCATGTAACCGTTCCTTTTCCCAAATATTTATATACAGTATATATAATTGTAACTATGGGGTTACTTACCCCATGATGAGCTCTGGTTAAGTATAATGTAACAACTGAGGCAGTAATTCCATATGACCAAAGCAATTGCATATTGTGATGCCACTATACATCTCATACATCGACCTTGACCCCTTGCATTTCCATAACACCCTCATATTGTCTCTAAGTTCTCCCAACTTAACACATAGGGGGCTATGCACTAAGCTCCGTTAAATCACTTTTAGATCGCAAAGTGCTCTTAGAACGTGCTTTTGCGCTCAACCCGATGCACTAAGCCACGCAAACAGGCACTTTGCGATCTAAAAATGATTTTTTTTCTGGAATTTTTTCTAAGTCCAACTTTGCTCGTTCGCAACCCTGTTTGCGTGAAATTCTGCCCTTAAGCGGGATGCATTAAGCAACGCAACCTCAGCGTACGCGAAAGTTGCGTTGATCAGAACACGTCAGGTCAGAGTAGACGCACAGAAATCTGGACTTAGAAAATATTCTTGCTTTTTATTTTTGCATGTGCAAAACCCATACAGCAGGCCGGCGGGTGTCCCCGGCTGACACCACGGGGGTCCCGAGGGAGCCCGGGGGTCACGCGGGGGTCCCCGGCTGACGACGTGGGTGTCCGGGGGTCCCCGGCTCACCAAGCGGGGGTCCCCGCAGGAGTGTGGGGGTCCCTTGTGGGAGTCATGGGGTCCCCGCGGCCGTCCCGGTGTCCCCACGGGAGTCCCGGGGTACCCGCGGGCCTGCGGTACCAATGTTGCACCTCCAAAAATAATAAACAAGAATTATAACTAAATACACCCCCCTAACACATACTATACAGTAATGGCCAAAATTACTATTATCCAAATATGGATAATAATGCATTTGGCCATTTTAAATACATATAACATTCAATAAATACAGTCAAAACATATTACACTTACCTTTTACAGGCACCCACGATGAAGGCCGTCTTCAGCCTCATCTTCATTCTGCCCCTGCCCCTCTGGTGCTGCAAAACATGCACACCAATTACAACAGCCAATGTAATGTCCCCTAACCCCTTAATCACCATAGCGGTTATTAACCGATACAGTCATTAAGGGGTTAACCCACCCTCACCCACCACTTGGGAGGCCTACATACCCTCCCCCACTAACCCCCCCACCCCGTGAGGCCTAACCACCCTCACACACTACCCACAAGGGAGGCCTACCCACATACCCTTGGGGCCAATACCCCCTCCCCCCACCACCAGTACCCACAATAAAAACAACACACTGCCCCACAATAAACATCATTCTATTTATTAAATACATTACCCACCCCCTGTGCCCCCCCCATAAATACATGATTTATCATTTTACATACAAGGTTCATACCCCAGCCCCACGCGAGTCCCCGGCGGGCTGGCGGGTAACCTGACAGACCTACAGGGTACCAGCAACTTGTTTCACACAGGTTCTGGAGGCCTGTTGGTTGGTCCCGCCAAGTGCCATGGCCCCCAGGTGGTCTCCACGGGTCACCGTGGGCCACAATTGGGTCCCCACGGTAGGCCCCCAGATGTCTGGGAGCCCAGGGTCAGACCCACAGGTGTCTGAGGGGCCTCGGGTGGTTCTCACGTGGTCTGGGGACTCACAGGTGCTCACTACAGGTCCACGGTGCCCCCACGGATGTGGGACCACCGGTTCTTCCCCGCACACTATGTGTCCACGGTGCCCCCACTGATGTGAGGCCACCGGTTCTTCCCCGCAGACTACGGGTCCGCGGTGCCCCCACAGATGTGAGGCCACCGGGTCTTCCCCGCAGGTGTCACCCGTGGAACCACTACCATGATACCCGTGAGATATCCGAGGATACCGCAGGTGGTCTCCAGAGGTCTAACGCAGAACCAAGGAACCAACCTTGAATGTAAAATAAATAAACCGGACCTATACATTCAATACATACATCCCCTCCCCCAACACATACAGTACAATAATGTGCCAAATAACTATTATCCAGATATGGATAATAGATTATTTGCCCATAATTAAACACATAAAACATGCATAAATCAAAACATGCATTTTTAATCTTAAAATCATCACATTGCATGTTAAAATAAATCCAGCAGCCATTGTAAATATAAAAAAAACAAACTGCAGCTATACAAATGTCTATGAAATGTCACACAATTGCATTGAGTGTGTACATGATGCAATTAATCTGTGCATCATGTAACACTATGCAAAATATATGTAACAATAAAATACAATATGAACAATGTCCCCTAACCAGCAATGCCATCATGAAAATCAATTATAAACTAAGCAACATCAATACAATTAGCATCAATCAATTAATCCATTTCCTCAAACAATTACAATACAATACAAATCAATTATACAATTCCCTATTCAATTCCTAAAGCCAAACCATTGCCAAAACAATTCTAATTTAAAGTAACCACCATCATTCTAATCTAAGTACCATAAAGACGCCATTACAATTAACCTGTAACTAAATACAAATTACATTATTCACAACAATTACAAAATAAAGCTGATAAATACATTAGCCATACATGAAAAGAACATTAACATTAGCAAACCAATCAATTATTATCCCTGTATGTCTATCCATATACTGCACCGACACACTTTATTCGAGCAAATACCCAGTATGTACCTGGCAGATACCTGGAATGCGCCGCTCCTCACCTCTGACAAGCCCCGTTGCGTTTGCCTTCCCAGCCTGGGTTCATGCCTGGCTGACGGGCGGCTGATCTGTTAAATGATAATGATTAGGATTTAATAGGCTGCAATGCTTCGCGTGTCTACCAGATGGCATAAATTCATGAATTGTAATGCAGTATATATATATATACTGTGCAGTATTGCAGCCAGCGGGAATAAAATGCTTCAATCCCTGCCTGGAAAATACCTCAATGCACTCAGGCAGAAAACAGTCACAAACCTCAATACACCCGGGTATACCCGAATTCGTGGGACTAGCCGAGCTCGAATAAAGTGTGTCGCCAGTGTAGATAGACATACATAAAATACAGGGGCAATAATACAGCATAAAAAACAATGCATTTCCATACAAAAGTCACATAGAATACACCCATTCAGTGTCCGTGAATGTATGTATATACATATATACAGTACATTAACGGGCATTAAATGGGACTGAAAAAATAAAAGACATGAATGAAAAATCAAAAAAATCTGTAAAAGTAAAAATAATAAACTTTTCTTTTGTTTACTCACCATTAGATGCCCACTCACCGAAATCCAGGCGACCCGGAAGCACAGGAACCAATCCACAGGTAAACCATAAAATAATAAACTATTACAAATCCACGTCTGTGTCTTGTTCTTCTATTTGTAATCCTTCCCGTCTGTCTTGGGGTCTTCTTTTCCTCTTTGGGGTCTTTTGGGTTCTTCTCCGTCTTCTTACGTCTTCTTACGCCACGCCCTTCTTCTCTTCTTAGGAGGGGAGATGTTCAATAAGGATAAAGTTCCCACGCTCTGATTGGCTACCGTACCACGTGACAGGTTTTCATTGACGTCACATCCTTTCTCCCCCAAGCCCCTGACACATGGTATACCAGAGCCAATCAGAGTAGGGATAAAGTTCCCACGCTCTGATTGGCTCTAGTACCATGTGTGCACGGCCATGTGCCTTTTCATGACGTCAACTTAAAGGCAATTGAAGCAAAGCCATTCTGATTGGCTGTGCTTTCATTCCCTTTAAGTGACGTCATCATTTTTTTATTATCGGCCAAAACACATGGTTTTCACGGTCCAATCAGGACCGTGGGAACCATGACGCAAAATGTGACGTCATAGGTCTTTAAAAGCCTATGTCGTCTCATTTTGCAGCCAGACGCCGCGGAGGAAGGACCTCCGGAGAAGAAAAAAGACAAGGGCGTGGCCGATGATGGAAAGAAGACCACGCCCTGCCCCGCCCGGAAGGAGATAGAAGAAAGAAGAATACAGATGAAGATGTATTACAAGTAGAAGACCCGTGGATTGGTTTGGATTTTTAGTTTAATGTTTATTATTTTCAATGGTTTATTATTTTATGGGTTCCTGATCGTGGATTGGTTCGTGAGTAAGCTGGGCAACGGGAGTCGGTGGGGGCAAGTAATGGTAAGTGAACTACAGTAAAGAAATGTATTTTATTTTACTTGTTAATTTTTTCAAAAGGTTTTTTAACCTGTGTATTTTTTTTTTTTTTGTGGTATATCATTTCTTGCCACTGTATGTATGTATGTACAATATATATGTCTAGAGAGATATACTGTACAGTATACATTCAGGGTAAGAAATGATGATGTTTTAAAAGCTGGATTAGATGTGTTTTTAATTATTTTGTGAGTTTAAAGTATTTTAAAATTAGATACTGTAGATGTATTCCTTGGTATTGTATTGTGTGTTTGAGGAAGGTCAGGGATACTGTAGGTAGGCTTGGTTTGGAAAGGTTGTATTTTTGTCGGTACTTATATTTTTTCAAAGGCTTAATTGTTCTGCTCTAGGCGTGAATCTGTTAATGGTTTCATTGTTCATGATTGAGTGTGAAATGTTTAGAGATCTAAATAATGATTGCTAATTGATTTTTGTTTACGTTGATTAATTTGCAGAATGTATACAGTATGGTGCATAGATTTTATGCATTTTGGAATGTGACTTTTTTCATTGGTTTGTGATCATATACAGTACAGTAGATTGTGAGATCAGTTAGGATTTTTAAAGGAAATTGATTTTAATGTAGTGTCTGTATGGAGACGTGTTTGGTTGTAGGGCAGTATGCTTTTGATAACCCTTCTACATTTATTTGTACTGTATATTGGTTTATCATGGGTGTGTATATAACGTGTGTGTATATATATATATATATATATATATATATATATATATATATATATATATATATATATATATATATATATATATACATACTGTATATATATCTCTCTCTCTCTCTTTCTCACTGTCTCTCTGTATATATATATACAGTGTATATATATATATAGTTGCATGATGAAGCCACAGTACAAATTCATGGGTGAAGGGTGGGTATCGTGCCTGTGTGGCTTAACCCCTTAATTACCTTTGCGGTTATTATCCGATAAGGTGTTTAAGGGGTTAATTGATATCTGAATGTAATTGCAATGTATTGGCTTGGTTTTGGCTATGTTTTGTGTGGGCAAGAGAAGGAAGGCGCTGGCGTCGGACACTTCGTATTGATGAGGTCAGTAGTACTTTATTTATTTGTATATGCTAGTTAATGTTTTTAATAATGGGCAATTAATCTATTATCCATATCTGGATAATAGTTATTTTGCACATTATTGTACTGTAGGTGTTGGGGGGGAGGGTGTATGTATTGAATGTATAGGCCAGGTTTATTTTTTTTACATTCAGGGTTACTTCCGTGGTTTTGCGTGGGACCTCTGGAGACCACCCGTGGGGAATCCTCGGGTATCCTAAAGGGTAGCAGGCTGGTGGTTCCACGGGTGACACATGCGGGGATGATGATGTGTGGTCCCACTTCTGTGGGGGCACCGCGGACCCGTAGTCTGCGGGCATGACGATGTATGGTCCCACTTCTGTGGGGGCACCTCCGACCCGTAGGTGCGGGGATGATGATGTGTGGTCCGACTTCTGTGGGGGCACCGCGGACCCGTAGTGAGCACCCGTGAGTTCCCCAGACCCCCATGGGAACCACCCGAGGCCCCGCAGACACCTGTGGGTTTGACCCGGGGCTCCCAGACATCCTTGGGCCTACCGTGTGGACCCAATTGTGGCTCACGGTGACCCAAGGAGACCACCTGGGCGCCATGGTGCTGGCAGGATCCACCAGCAGGCCTCCAGAACATGTGGAATGCTGCTGGTAAACTGTAGGTCTGTCCAGGTGCCCTGCCAGCCCACCGGGGACTAGCGTGGGGCTGCGTTATGGACCCTGAATGTAAAAGAATAAATCTTGTATTTATGGGGGGGGGCACAGGGGGTGGGTAATGTATTTAATAAATAGAATGCTGTTTATTGTGGGTCATTGTACTGTTTTTATTGTGGGTACTGGGGTGGGGGTGGGGTGTTTCCCCAACGGTATGTGGGTAGGCCTCCCTTGTGGGTACTGACTGGGTGGTTAGGCCTCACGGGTGGGGGGGGTTAGTGTGGGAGGGTATGTAGGCATCCCGAGTGGTGGGTGGGTGAGGGTGGGTTAACCCCTTCATGACTGTAGCGGTTAATAACCACTATGGTGATTAAGGGGTTAGGGGACATTACTTTGAAAGTGTTATTTTTTTTCTCTGTTTTACTGTACAGCAGCGGAGGTTGCCATGGGTAGTGGGTAGTGTATTGAATGTATTTATTGGTTATTATGCCTTAACCCCTTCATTACCTTAGCGGCTATACGCTATGCTAATGAAGCCTCGTTTCTGAACTTTTAATAATATTGTGCAGGAGCAGGGGGTCCCCTGAGATTAGATTTCTGTCTCAGGGAACCCCCTGCTCACTGTACTGTACAATATTATTAAAAAGACAGAAATGCTGCTTCTTTACCATAGCGCATAGCCGCTAAGCTAAAGAATGATTCTTTAATGATGTGTGTGTTTTATTCACAGTGTACATGTGCAGGGGGTCTCCGGAGCTGAAGCGCACAGGTTTCAGGTCTGGGGACCCCGTGCCCCCCGAGATACAGGCCCCTTTAGGGGGTGCGGGTATCCCTCTGCTCTGCTTGGTTTACAGGCCGCGATCACGTGATCGGGACCTTTAAACGCAGAGCACTCAGCAATCAGAAACACAGGCCAGGCAGATTTAACACACACACACAATAGGGGGAGGTTTTTTTACATAGCTTGCAGGGAAGCTTAACGCACACACACAATAGGGGGATAGGGGGAGGGGGTTTTACATAGATTAGAGAGAAGGCAGGGAGTTTTAACACAGACGTGAAAAATATGTATTGAATGTATTAATTGTTTATTATGCCTTAACCCCTTCATTGCCTTAGCGGCTATCCGCTATGGTAATGACGCAGCATTTTCCGTATTTTTAATAATATTGATCAGGAGCAGGGGGGGGGGGGTTCCCTGAGCATTAATTTCTGGCTCAGGGAACCCCCTGCTCACTTTACAATATTATTAAAATAATGCTTCTTTACCATAGCGCATAGACGCTAAGGTAAAGAACGAGTGTTTATTTATACTGTATATTGTATGTGTTTTATTGATAGTGTACATGTGCAGAGGGTCTCCAGAGCAGAAGCGCACAGGTTTCAGGTCTGGGGACCCCGTGCCCCCCGAGATACAGGCCCCTTTAGGGGGTGCCGGTATCCCTCTGCTCTGCTTGGTTTACAGGCCGCGGTCACGTGATCGGGATCTTTAAACGCAGAGGGATACCGGCACCCCCTAAAGGGGCCTGTATCTCGGGGGGCACGGGGTCCCCAGACCTAAAACCAACGCGGTTCAGCTCCGCAGACCCCCTGCACATCTACACTATCAATAAAAATGTATTTCAAATGTATTTATTATCATTTATTTATTTATTTTTTGGCGGCTGCTGTGTGTATTTTATTGTTGTGGGTTGCGGGAGGGTGGGTGAATGGGGTATTCGCCCCAACGATGGTTGGGGTGGGCTTGCGGGGGGGGGGGGGTAGCGGGAGGGCTTAACCCCTTCATGACCGTAGCGGTATTAACTGCTACGGTCGTGAAGGGGTTAAGTGCACCCGCTACCCCCCCCCCTCCCGCAAGTCCTAAACTCACACCAAGGGCCAAATACCCCCCTCACCAATCCCCACTACACACAATAAAGCGGGCACGGTGGGTTAACCCCTTCATTGCCTTAGCGGCTATCCGCTATGGTAATGACGCAGCATTTTCCGTATTTTTAATAATATTGATCAGGAGCAGGGGGGGGGGGGTTCCCTGAGCATTAATTTCTGGCTCAGGGAACCCCCTGCTCACTTTACAATATTATTAAAATAATGCTTCTTTACCATAGCGCATAGACGCTAAGGTAAAGAACGAGTGTTTATTTATACTGTATATTGTATGTGTTTTATTGATAGTGTACATGTGCAGAGGGTCTCCAGAGCAGAAGCGCACAGGTTTCAGGTCTGGGGACCCCGTGCCCCCCGAGATACAGGCCCCTTTAGGGGGTGCCGGTATCCCTCTGCTCTGCTTGGTTTACAGGCCGCGGTCACGTGATCGGGATCTTTAAACGCAGAGGGATACCGGCACCCCCTAAAGGGGCCTGTATCTCGGGGGGCACGGGGTCCCCAGACCTAAAACCAACGCGGTTCAGCTCCGCAGACCCCCTGCACATCTACACTATCAATAAAAATGTATTTCAAATAATTTTTAATGTGCGGATGTTTGCGCAGAGAGAGAGCAGCGGATCTCTCTCTGCTGCAAACACATCTCGCCCCCGCCGCCCATACAGTAGTATCATTTATGTATGTGCATATACAGTACAGTACTGTACAGTACTGTATGTTAGGGCTTACAGGGGTTGTTGTTATACAGTATATACAGTATATAGTACACTGGCGACACACTTTATTCGAGCTCGGCTAGTCCCACGAATTCGGGTATACCCGGGTGTATTGAGGTTTGTGACTGTTTTCTGCCCGAGTGCATTGAGTTATTTTCCGGCAGGGATTGAAGCATTTTATTCCCGTTGGCTGCAATACTGCACAGTACATATATATATACTGCATTACAATTCATGAATTTATGCCATCTGGTAGACACGCAAAGCATTGCAGCCTATTAAATCCTAATCATTATCATTTAACAGATCAGCCGCCCATAAGCCAGGCATGAACCCAGGCTGGGAAGGCAAATGCAACGGGGCTTGTCAGAGGTGAGGAGCGGCGCATTCCAGGTATCTGCCAGGTACATACCGGGTATTTGCTCGAATAAAGTGTGTCGGTGCAGTATACAGTATACAGTATACTGCATTACAATTCATTATAGGGGACGGCTTCACAGAGAATAGCTCGCAAGCGCCACCATGTGTATTTTGACGGCATTGCAGTATTGTAACCAGCCGGAATAAAAAGCTTAAATTCCGACCGGAAAATAACGCAATGTACTCTGGCAGAAAACTATCAGAAACCTGAATACACCCGAGTATACCCGAATTCGCGGGACTAGCCGTGCTCGAATAAAGTGTGTCGCCAGTGTATTACAACATAGTTTGTATATTTATATTTATAGTACAACAGTATACATTTTTATATATTTCTATTTATCGTACAACAGTATATATAGGATGTATATTTATATTTATATTACAACAGTATATATATTGTATATTTATATTTATAGTACAACAGTATATATATTTTGTATATTTATATTTATAGTACAACAGTATACATGTTTTGTATATTTCTATTTATCGTACAACGGTATATATAGGATGTATATTTATATTTATATTACAACAGTATATATATTTTGTATATTTATATTTATAGTACAACAGTATATATTTTTGGTATGTTTATATTTATATAACAACATTATATTTATATACATTTTATATTGCTGCATATTAATAAAACAATATATTTTCTTTACATTGTAGGGAGACAACTCTTCTGGTGGACAAAATAAGTGAGGAGAATGATGAGAGGAGTGCATTAAGGGTTAAAAACACTCTGACTGTATCCGAGAGCAGCATAAAGAAGATGAGACGCAGCATTGGATGGAAATATGGACGCGTGAGGTTAGTACTGGACAGTACAGGAGGTAAAAGTGTTGTTTAGCAAACTGTACTGTGCGCTAATTTTTTTATTCCTTGTCATTACAGAGCGTACCCCATGATACGGGATGCAAACAAAATCAAAAGAGTGGTCCAGGCCCAGGCATGGATCGACAGTGGGGAGACTTTCCAGGATTGCATCCTCACTGATGAGTCTACTGTGTCGCTGGAGAGATTTGCAAGCTTTGCATTCCAAAAAAAGACCGCATATCTTTGAAGCCGCGGCCAAAACACCCTGTGAAGCTGCATGTGTGGGGTGCCATCTCTAGGCGTGGACCGGGTTGCATTGTCATCTTTGAAGGTAAAATTTATCAAATATAATGTCGCTTAATGCACTGTACTTGACTAGTGTTGCCTTACTGTATGAACTGTACTGTACTATTGTGCAGTTTTTTGAGCACTTTTCTTTTCTTGCTATAGGAATCATGAATAAAGCTTTCTTCCATGACAAAATTGTGCCCGAGATAGTGCAATCCATTACACGCGAGTTCCCCAATGGTCACCGCTTCTACCAGGACAACAATCTGAAGCACACCGCGTCAACGGCGCATATCCTTGAGCGCGGCATCAACTGGGTGAAGACGCCAACGGAGTAAGTGCAGTAGACCGTGTCCCATTTTTGTTCCACACTGTTTTTAGCTCTTAAACCAATTGCCCTTTTTTTTCCAATGACAGATCGCCAGACTTCAAATCGATCGAAATGGTCTGGCATCAGCTGAAAGACCATATCCGGAAAGTGGCGAAACCCTCCAAAAAGGACAAGTTTTTGAAAGGCATAATGAGTTTTTGGAACGATGTACTCACCCTGGAACGCTGCAATAAATATATAGACCATATTGCCACTGTGTTGCCCATTGTCATCGCACGTAATGGGCAAGCATCAGGAAAGTAGTACTGTGCTGTAGTATTGTAAGTACAGTATGATACAGGTAAGTATGGCACAGATTTTTTCTTTCCAGATAGTCAGAGTATACAGTAGTTAGTTTTTTCTTTACAGAGAGAGCAGCACCAGCCATCAGGTTACAGTACATAGAATTTAACAATAGTCAGAGTATACAGTAGTTCCAGTATACAGTAGACTAGTTTGACAGTACTACAGTAACTGCCTACTAACTGCTCAATTTTTTTCTTTCCAGAGAAAGCAGCACCAGCCACCTACAGTAGTTCTACACATCACACAATGCCATAATACAGTACGCACATACTGTACAGTACAGTAACTGCACTAATTTTTTGTTTTCTTGTCGTTTCAGGAAAAAAGGGTGGCCTGGGGGGAGGTGGGTTTTTGTGTCCAGTCTAATCTGTTTGTACAGTAAAATGTACAGTATATAAAAAGCAGTAATGATGTACACAAAACCTCTCCTCTCTCAATGAACTACTGTACTGTAGACAGAATGAGGAAAAGATAAAGACGGAAAAAATAATATTACTATACAGTATATACAGTATACAGTATATATATTATACAGTACATTACAGTATATATTATTAAAGAATATTCTTATAAATGTGCATTATTCATGTTTCCCCATGTTTTACAAATGTTTTCTAAATGGTTATCCAATTTCAATCTGCCAAAAGAACTTAATGAAGACTGCATTATGTATTATTCATGATTATTTTTATATTTGTATTTTTTTGGGTCCTGACAAAATAAAATAAATATTTATTCACTTTCCTGCTAATCATAATCATTGACAACAACCACCCCCCCCCCCGACAGTATAAGAATCAATGACAAAACAACATGAATCAGTTAATGGTTTTTTTACTCTCAATTCTCACAATGCTGTGCATCAGATTTACATTTCAAATTCGAGAGGGGATTTTCCAAAGCGTTACCGTAAACAAAGCCTCTAAGGGTTGGGGGGGGGGATGGTGTGAACACGCAGGCGCACTGAGGCTTTGTAGCTCGGCTATGGACGGATTAAGAACACAATGGCAAGATTCAGAAGATTAACGACTCTGTGGAGAGAGGGGGTTGGTAAGGTAGGGTGACTCATGCGCTCTAAGCAGCAAGCTCCCATCTCTAAAAGGATTAGAGTACATGCAGGCGCAGTCAGCCGATTGACGCTTGGTTAGGGACGGATTAAAAACACAATGACTAAAGTAACTGCAGAAAATGAATGACTCTGGAGGTGTGTGGCTAAAATAGTTAACAGTACTGTAATTTCAAAAGGCAGTTCATCATAATAATTTGATCAATAAATCCCCCAAATACAACCCCCAAATACAGTACATAAAAAGCAAGTCACTTTAACTCCCTGTGCCTCAGGCACCAAAAACACACAGTAGATTTTCTATATATATATATTATTAAATAATATTCATATAAATGTCCATTTTTCATGTATCTCCATGTTTTACAAATGTTTTGTAAATGTTTCTCCGATTTCAATCTGCCAGAAGAATTTAATAAAGGCTGCTGCAGTATGTATTATTCATGATTATTTTTATCTTTGTATTTTTTTCCCCCTGATGAAATATAATAAATATTTATTCAGATTCCTGGTTATCGTAATCATTGACAATAACCACACCCCCTCCCCCCCGACAGTATAAGAATGAATGACAAAACAACATGAATCAGTTAATGGTTTTTTTACTCTCAATTCTCACAATGCTGTGCACATCAGATTTACATTTCGAATTCGAGAGGGGATTTTCCAAAGCGTTACCATAAAGAAAGCCTCTAAGGGTTGGGGGGGGGTGGTGTGATTACTCGCAGGCGCACTGAGGCTTTGTAGCTCGGCTATGGACGGATTAAGAACACAATGGCAATATTCAGAAGATTAACGACTCTGTGGAGAGAGGGGGTTGGTAGGGTAGGGTGACTCATGCGCTGTAAGCAGCAAGCTCCCATCTCTAAAAGGATTAGAGTACACGCAGGCGCAGTCAGCCGATTGACGCTTGGCTAGGGACAGATTAAAAACACAATGACTACAGTAACTGCAGAAAATGAGCAAAGCGTTGTGTGTTTTTTTACACAGGACATGCACGACTCAAGTTCATGAGGGCCGCAAACAGGCACGGTTTTCAAGGTTGCCCTGAAAACCTGCCCTGTTTGCCGCCCTCTAGGACTGTACTGGTGCAATTTCAACCCGCTCAGACCCACAGAACGGATTATTTTAAATTATATTTATATATTTATATTTTAAAGATATTAAAGAATGTATTGTATTTAAAACATGTGACTGTAAACCATACTGACTGACAAATGTTTTCACATATGTACTGTAGCAGTAAACCATACACCTGTTGGTGTTTTGAATTGCTGTGCACTTAAAATGTTTCAACATTGTACAGTATTTGTAAATAAATGTTTTTGTACTGACCCCACCAATAAAAGAACATGTTGATTTGTCTTACATTGTTTCCATTTGCTCCTTTGACTGTGTAACAAATGTCGAGGCTTACTGCACTGTTTTTTTACTGCCAGACCGCAAAGCCGCAAGATCGGCAACATTGGCAAAAAAGAGCAATGATCGCGCAATTGGCGTGGGAACTAGGGCAGTTGGCGTGGGAACTTCTGTTCTAGGGCACCTAGAAATAAAATTCATTTTGCCTATAGATGTTAGGAACCCCCTCACTTGACCCCAACACGGTCCGACCAGTAATGGCGGCGAGAAAGGGTCACGCCGGCGAGGAGGGTCCTATCATTGAGCGTAATGGCAGAGAAAGCCGTGCTGCTTTGAAACGGCTAAGTCAGAATGAGCAGAAACCTGGAACCCATAACTCCAGTTCTGTTCAACCTAGAGGGTTCAGATTCGGTCACCATGTAGTACTAGTTCCGGCAGGATTGCATGGCAAATAGCGACCCTCTAGTGGCAACAGAACGGAGTCAGGGTAATCGCGCAATTGGCGTGGGAACTAGGGCCTCGGTCAAGTTCACGGCGAATTGGCGTGGGAACTTCTGTTCTAGGGCACCTAGAAATAAAATTAATTTTGCCCCTAGATGTTAGGAACCCTCTCACTTGACCCCAACAGGGTCCGACCAGTAATGGCGACGAGAAAGGGTCACGCCGGCGAGGAAGGTCCTATCATTGACCGTAATGGCGGAGAAAGCCGTTTCAAACCAGCGCGGCTAAGTCAGAATGAGCAGAAACCTGGAACCCAAATCCTATGTTAGCGGCGAATTAAAAATAAGGTGGAGGAAGGGTAGAAGGGTAGACCAAAAAGGAGTTTGTATCCCAAATATATTCTAGGCTACTGTAGCTCTATACCCTCTAACAGGGCAGGTAAGTATATGCAATGATACAGTGTATGGTTTCTAAATGCTTCTAAATGTTTGATATAGTGTGTAGCACTGACGTGAAAGGAGATACAATATTGCCAAAAGGGCAACTCAAACAATGTCCGTAGCGAGGGTTCCCTTTACACTGCTACAGTAATGTACACGCCTATGCATTTCAACAATTTTCAAATGAGACATACAGTACAGTACCGTACAGCAGCACAGCACGCAAATGCATGTACTTTAAATATGCAATTTTACTATTACTGCGCACGCACGCAGAGACTGTGTACTGACGTAGGTTGAACCGCGAAGGTATTAGACTTCAAAGACAACAGCTCGCAAACGCCCCCATGAGTTTTTACACGGCATTGCAGTATTTCAGACAGCGAGAATAAAATGCTTAAATCACGGGCGCGAAAATAACGCAATTCACTGCGGGCGAAAACGACACAAAACCGCACATAACCGGGATAATCTGAAATTCGCGGAGCTAGCCGAGTTAGAATAAAGGGTGTTGCCACTGTATAATGCTAACGTGAATGATATTATGATTTCTAATTGGAAATGAATAAATATGTGGTAGGTTATTAATGTCATTATGTCAGTGATGTTATTTATTCAAATGTACAAATCATTGACATATTGTGAACTATGTATGTCATTGGGATATTATTATTTTCTATGATCCTATAAATAATTGATAAGATAGAATATCAATATATTAGTTCCTTACATATAAGAATCTTGGGTCATATGGGATCAAGTTGCATATCCCTACATCCAGTTATTATTTATTTGTTTAAATACAAAATCAAGAATATTCTGTATTATTTGATTCACACATTCACACCCTGACAACCAAGACCTATGCCAAACTAGGGGTACTTTACAGGAACAAATCCTCCCTAAGTCTCCTGGTCAGAAAGCGTATTGCACAGCAGATGCTAATGCCAATTATTGACTATGGAGACATAGTATATGGCTCGGCTCCTCAAACCCACCTTAGCAAACTTGACACCCTCTACAATTCAATTTGTCGTTTTGTTCTCCAATGCAACTACAACACACATCACTGCGAAATGCTCAAAGAACTAGATTGGTCATCACTAGAGTCTAGGCGCAAAGTTCACCTTTCCTGTCTCACCCTCAAATACTTTCTGGGCAAGCTACCCAGCTACCTGAACAAGCTCCTCACCCCTACCACATGCAGTACCTATCACCTGAGATCAGACTCCAAAAGACTATTCATGGTCCCAAGACTCAACAAAGTATCCGGACGTTCCTCCTTCTCCTTCCGTGCACCCCAAAACTGGAACAACCTACCAGAGACTCTCATATCCACCACCAGCTTAAGTTCTTTCAAATCTAAGGCTGTCTCACACTTTAATCTGGTCTGTAACTGTTTCATACGCTCATAATATATATTTTCTTTAACTGTGCATGCAATGTCTTGTATATAAATGTATACCTTGTTCATTTATGTAACTGTATTTGTAACCATGTATTATTTGTTTTACTCTGTGCCCAGGACATACTTGAAAACGAGAGGTAACTCTCAATGTATTACTTCCTGGTAAAATATTTTATAAATAAATAAATAATCTGTTGGTTTTGGTGAATTATTCATCATAATACTGTGGATCATTTTATTGTCTCTCTCTTCTCTCCTTTACTTCCTATCTTTCCTCTTCAGCATAGATCCGAGGCCAGGGGGTAGATTTGCTTTAATCTTACTGGGGTAAGATACCAGTGAAACATGATTTTGTAATATTTTCTTTCGTTGTGGTACAAATGGAAGTGCCTGAAGCTAAGTCCCAAATATCTTCCCAATCCTCTCTGTCTATATCTATATTCAGTTCTGCTGCCCACTTGAGCATATAGTCATGAGTGGAGAGGCCCGCTGTTATCTCCATTCCAGCGTATATTTTAGATATTAAACCTTTTTGATGCCTGCCAGTCTGGCACAACATCTCAAAGTTTGTGAGAGGGGGGAATATTCTGCAATGGCCGAGTTAATCATCTGATCTCAACCCGATCGAGCGTGCAGTTCACTTGCTGAAGACAAAACTTAAGGCACGAACAAACAACAACTGAGGACAGCTGCAGTAAAGGCCTGGCAAAGCATCACAAAGGAGGAAACCCAGCGTTTGGTGATGTCCATGCGTTCCAGACTTCAATCAGGCATTGCCGGCAAAGGATTCTTGACAAAGTATTAAAAATGAACATTTTATTTATGATTGTGTTAATTTGTCCAATTACATTTGAGTCCCTGAAATAAGGGGACTGTGTATGAAAATGGTTGCAATTTCTAAACGTTTCATACGATATTTTTGTTCAACCCCTTGAATTAAAGCTGAAAGTCTGCACTTCTATTGCATTTCAGTTGTTTCATTTCAAATCCATTGTGGTGGCGTATGGAGCCAAAATAATGAAAATTGTGCCAGTGTCCAATTATTTCCGGACCTAACTGTACATGCTAATAAAATAAACCTGGCATGTAAAAGTGGGGTGCTGGAAATAATAGCCAGAAAATAGTAACCTGATTTGATAGCCATTACTGAAATAAAATGGGAAAAGCTAATTACTGGGTATTATGTATGTATGTATGTATGTATGTCTTTATTTGTATAGCGCCATAAAATGTACATAGCGCTTCACAGTAGTAATACATGTCATATAAATAGCAAATATAAATAACACATCATGGGAATAAGTGCTTCAGACATACTGTAAAAGTAACATTAAGGAAGGAGTCCCTGCTCCGAGGAGCTTACAATCTAATTGGTAGGTAGGGAGAACGTACAGAGACAGTAGGAGGGAATACTAGTAAGTGCGTCTGCAGGAGGCCAAGCTTTGTGTCATGTGTCCATGATTATCCAGTGCTACTCATATGCTTCTTTAAGCAGATGTGTCTTAAGGTGGGTCTTAAAGGTGGATAGCGAGGGGGCTAGTCGGGTATTGAGGGGAAGAGCATTCCAGAGGTGTGGGGCAGAAAGTGAGAAAGGTTTAAGGCGGGAGAGAGCTTTAGATACAAAGGGGGTAGAAAGAAGACATCCTTGAGAAGAACGCAAGAGTCGTGATGGTGCATAGCGAGAAATTAGGGCTGAGATGTAATGAGGGGCAGAAGAATGTAAAGCTTTAAAAGTGAGCAGTAGAATTGAGTGTGAGATACGCGATTTAATCGGAAGCCAGGAGAGTGATTTCAGCAGGGGAGACGCTGAGACAGATTTAGGAAAGAGTAGAGTGATTCTGGCAGCAGTGTTTAGGATAGATTGTAGGGGAGACAGGTGAGAGGTAGGAAGGCCGGACAGCAGGAGGTTGCAGTAATCGAGACGTGAGAGAATGAGGGCCTGAGTCAGAGTTTTAGCAGTTGAGTAACAGAGGAAAGGGCGTATCTTTGTGATATTGCGGAGGAAAAAGCGACAAGTTTTAGAAACGTTTTGAATATGAGAGGAGAATGAGAGAGAGGAATCAAGTGTGACCCCTAGGCAGCGTGCTTGGGCTACTGGGTGAATGATCGTATTTCCAATAGCAATGTGGAAGGATGTAGTAGGGCCAGGTTTGGGAGGTAGTATAAGGAGCTCTGTTTTTGCCATGTTAAGTTTCAGTCGGCGGATGGCCATCCAGGATGATATTCCAGAGAGGCATTCAGAAACTTTGGTCTGTATAGCAGGTGTAAGGTCAGGGGTTGAAAGGTAAATTTGTGTGTCGTCAGCATAGAGGTGATATTTAAACCCAAAAGATGTGATTAGGTCACCTAGAGAGAGTGTGTAGAGAGAAAAGAGAAGGGGTCCCAGGACAGAGCCCTGGGGTACCCCCACAGAGAGATCAATAGAGGAGGAGGAGGTGTTAGCAAAAGAGACACTGAAGGTACGATGGGAGAGGTAAGAGGAGATCCAGGATAGAGCTTTGTTCCGAATACCAAGAGTATGGAGAATGTGAAGGAGAAGAGGGTGGTCCACGGTGTCGAATGCTGCAGAGAGGTCGAGTAATATGAGCAGAGTGTAATGACCTCTGTCTTTGGCAGCGTGGAGGTCGTCAGTTATTTTAGTGAGGGCTGTTTCAGTAGAGTGAGCAGTGCGGAAGCCAGATTGTAGAGGGTCTAGTACAGAATAGGTGTTGAGAAAGTGTAGCAATCGAGAGAATACAAGACGTTCAAGGAGTTTGGAGGCAAAAGGCAGGAGGGAGACAGGTCGATAGTTAGAAGGACAGGTAGGGTCAAGCTTGCTGTTTTTGAGTAATGGTATAACGGTTGCATGCTTGAAGGATGAAGGAAAGGTACCAGAGTAGAGGGAAGAGTTAAAGATCTGTGTGAGCATAGGGATTATAGAAGGAGCAAGAGGTTTTAGGAGATGGGAGGGAATGGGGTCAAGTGGGCAAGTGGTAGAGGGCGAAGAGGAGATCAGCAGTGATACATCCTCCTCCGAGATAGCAGAAAAAGAGTCAAGAAAGACAGGAGGAGAGTTGGGAAGCATTGTGGGATGGGAGGAGGCAACAGATGGGATGTTCTGCCGTATGGACTCCACCTTTTTCTTAAAAAAGTCAGCAAAGTCCTGAGGTGAGATGGATGAAGAAGAGGAGGCAGCTGAGGGTGGTCTGAGTAGAGAGTCAAAGACAGAAAAGAGACGGCGTGGGTTAGACTTGTGTGTGTTGATTAGTGATGAAAAGTAGGTTTGTTTAGCCTGAAAGAGGGCAGAGTTGAAACAGGATAGCATAAATTTGTAGTGAATGAAGTCTGCGAGCGTATGAGATTTCCTCCAGAGGCGTTCAGAGGAACGAGTGGAGGAACGCAGCATGCGTGTGTGGGAGTTTAGCCAGGGTCTGGGGTTAGAAGGGCGAGGACGGCAGAGAGAAAGTGGGGCATGAAGATCAAGAGAGGAAGATAAGGCAGAGTTGTAGTTCCTGACCAGGTTGTCAGGGTCTGAAGTGGAACTGAGAGAGGAGAGGGAGGAGCGTAAAGTGGAATCAAGAGCTGGTAGGTTAATAGAGTGCAGGTTTCTGCAAAAACGAGGGCGAGATGGAGATGGAGATGGAGAGAAGCGAGAGAGAGAAAATGAGATGAGGTGATGGTCAGAGAGAGGAAAAGGGGAAATGGAGAAGTCGGAGAGAGAGAAGTTTTTAGTGAAAACCAGGTCTAAGTAGTGGCCATCCTTGTGGGTGCTGGCTGCAGTCCACTGTTGAAGGCCAAAAGAAGAGGTTAGAGAAAGAAAGCGGGAAGCCCAAGGGAGAGAGGGGTCATCAATGTGGCAATTGAAGTCCCCAAGGAGAAGAACAGGGGAGTCTGAGGAGAGAAAGAAAGAGAGCCAGGATTCAAAGTGAGAGAGAAAGGCAGAAGGGGGATGAGTAGAGGAAGGTGGGCGATAGATTACCGCCACATGGACCGGGAGAGGAGAGAAGATCTGGACAGTGTGAGCCTCAAAGGAGGGAAAAGCAAGAGAGGGGGGAATAGGAAGGGTTCTGTAACGGCAGAGAGAGGAGAGCAGGAGCCCCACGCCTCCACCCCTGCCATCAGGGCGTGGAGTGTGGGAGAAGGAAAGGCCACCGTAGGAGAGGGCAGCTTCCAGAGCAGAGTCAGACTGAGTGAGCCAGGTCTCAGTTATAGCAAAGAGAAGCAGGGAGTGAGAGAGAAAAAAGTCATGCACAGAGAGGAACTTGTTAGAGAGGGAGCGAGCATTCCAAAGTGCACAGGAGAAAGGGAGAGAGGAGGGAGGGTGGCAGGGGATGGGTATGAGGTTAGAGGGGTTTACACCAGAAGGAGTAGAAGTTGCATGTGGAAGGCGAGGACGAGAGCAAGTAGAAATAAGGCAGGGACCAGGATTGGGAGAGATATCCCCAGAAGCAAGGAGGAGAAGCATGGACAGAAAGAGAATGTGTGAGGATGATTTGTAGGGGTGTGTTTTAGTGCAGGCGGCATAACTGTGTGGTGACAGAGGGCGCAGGTAAGAGAGGAGTTCATGTGAACTGAGAAGTGGTGAAGTAAGGAGAGATGGCGAAATATGAATAGAGTTAGAGACATGATGAGGCTGGTGGAAGGAAGTGCATAATTTGAAAATAAGTGAGGTTACAGTAAATATAAAAAGTAAAGGTGGCATCACAGCAATAGTAATGTGTTGAGATGTGCAGAGTGGGATGATAACCTCCTTTCCAGCGTAGTTCAAATGCAGGAATCAGAAGCAGTAGAGTGTGTCCACTTTTTCCACTTCTTTTTGAACTTCCTTTTTTAAACTTCCACTACTTGAAAGATTTCTACTTAAAAGCATTTCTGCTTAAGAGCAAAGGCTGCTAGTACTGCTAAGTACTGGGTACTTAATTAAAGGTTTAATCCCTTCTCAGAGGGAATGGAAGAGATAGAAGTGGTGGAGGATGTTTATATGTTAAACCAATTATAAGGAAAAATATTTATAGAGGGATTTCTTAAAATGTAGAGAGTGTGTGAATTTAAATTAGCAGTGGACATAAAGTACATAAAAATTATAGTAGGCCTCTGCTATTAACTACCACATATTTGTGAGCTTCAAGAAGCCAAACTAGAAAAGGCATCAACATGAGGTAATATTTGAATTATTGGTCATTTTATTGGTCATTTTCATTATTGTGGACATCCAATTAAGTAATGAGATTAGCAGCATAATTAAGGGAACAGGGTTTAGATGTGCTAAAAGACCCAACATGACCCAAATTATTTAGGAACCAACTAGGAAATGGGCATTACTAGATCTAGTAATATCAAACAATGTAGAAGTAATAACAAATATTCAACTGAGGTAACATTTGGGATCAGACACGAAATGCAGGACCAGGTGTATATGCAAATGGCAAATGATCAAAAAAATGAAAGGAAGGGAAGGGAAAAGGGGGAGAACAAATGGGAAAAAACTGCATGGGAAATCAGTGTGATGCAAAATAATGGGGGCAATATTTTGGGGTGTGACTCCCTTCTTCTGGCCCGCTCCCACAGTCTATGGTACTTCCCTTTAACCTTCCACACACTGCTCCTTATGCTGAATAAAAATGTATAATACATAATGTCTGTCTAATTCAAGTGTTAGCACAAAGAGCAAATCTGAATAAATACAATCAAAGATAAAGTCACTTTGACATACACTGAAATAAAGCAACTTCAAATCCTACGCACAAAGAGCAAATCTGAATAAATGCAAACAAAGCTAAAGTCACTCTGACATACAGTACACTGATACACCTCACATCCTACCACCACCCTATACAAAGAGAATGTATGTCTGACAGAATAAGTCAACAGAGCACAGAACACACAAGCCCTCCAGTAACAATACGTGTACTCAGGGATCCAGGGTGGTCTGTAAGGGGTGTTGCCTTGCTTGTTCACAATTTTTATATACACCTATTCCTGCATTTTGTATCTATTTCCCTGCGTGTCCATTATAATTGTTATATCTTTTGCCTTCACCCCAGTGTATCCTGTGGTGTTTCTATTTATAAATACAGATTTATTTGGCTTATCCCTTTTTGTTCATATCCTTTTTTACTGCTGAGTGCTGGGAACCCAATTGGGTGTTCTATTTAATGACCATAACATGGTCTCATTTGAAATAATTTTTGAAAAAACATGAGTTCAACAAAAATTCTTTAATTTTTTTTATTTTAGAAAGTCAAATTTTGGTCAACTAAGGAAGAATCTGCAAGGAATACATTGAAATGATATTCTTGCAGGAAATACAGCTGCGGCCCTCTTTATCCTAATGCAGCCATAGCGGCGCAACTCTGATAATTGCGGGCAGACGCGGTATATATTTTTTTCCTGGAATATGTTCCGGTATTTTAGCGCTCGTAATATTAGCATATTATTAGCGCTGTCAGCAATACTGCAATACTGTCTAAAAACTCAGGTGGGTGTTCGCGAGCTGTTGTCTTCAAAGTCTAATACTGCAGCAGTTCAACCTACGTCAGTACACAGTCTGCGTGTGCGCGCGCAGTAATTGTAAATTTGCATATTTATACATGCATTTACAGTACAGTGCTGTATGTCTCATTTGAACATTGTTGAAACTCATAGACGTGTCTGTAACAGTATCACATCTCGGCATATACAGCGCTCTCCCCTCGCTCACCCTCGCACACACAGACTAATTTACTGCACTGCAGTATTTCAACTTCTTATCTTATCTACAGTACACCTCTCCCACACCATTCCTTTGAATGGGTGTCTTTCTGGTTTCAATCACATTCCTGCCATCACATTCCTGCATGTGTAACGTCCAGTGCAGTGCAGAGCCTGGTTTGATTTATTCTGTGTTGATTATTAATGCTCATTGGGGAAAAAAAAGTTCAAGAGTGAGTGACCCTTTTCTCGTCATTTTTTATTTTATTTTCTCAACATGAACATGTGCCTGCCTCAACCATCTTGATATTACGATATTCAATCTGTGCTGTAGCTTTTGATTGCGACACTGTGCGTTTGACTGCACATGATTGATTTGTGTAATTTTTATGTATATGGGGGTGTGGGGATCAAATTATTATTGAAAATATGTCATGTCTTTGAACTACAGTACAGCTAATCCTTCATGCAGCTTTACCCCCTCCCACCGCAGACACACACAAGGCTTGCTCAAGGATTTCAACCTCTTATCGACACCTCTCCAAAACCATTCATTTTCAAAAGCTTGTCTTTGTGCTTTTAATCGTCCCGAGCCGAGCATCACCTCTCTGCGCCTGCGTGTAATCCTCTTTGGGAAGGGAGCTAGCTGATGATTACTGCACATGCGTCTATAACTTCACCACTGCTTGCGAAGTTCAAGAGTGTCCAAAAAAATAAAGATTTTTTTTTCTCGTCATTTTTTATTTTTATTTTCTCAACATGAACATGTGCCTGCCTCAACCATCTTGATATTACGATATTAAATCTGTGCTGTAGCTTTTGACTGCGACACTGTGTGTTTGACTGCACATGATTTGTGTGATTTTTATGTGTTTGGGGGCGTGGGGATCAAATTATTATGATGACCTGCCCGTTGAAAATATGTAATGTCTTTGAACTACAGTATAGCTAACAGTGAAAGAGATCCGAAGATTCCAGCGGTGCACAGCTTGTAGAAATGGGAGACCAGCAAGGTGTAGATTAAAAATAAAAATTTATTGAAAAAACATTTGGTATGGGGGACCTGCCCGTTGAAAATATGTAATGTCTTTGAACTACAGTATAGCTAATCCTTCATGCAGATTTACCCCCCTCCACCCCGCAGACACACACGGCTCGCTCAAGGATTTCAACCTCTTATCGACACCTCTCTAAGACCATTCATTAATTTTCCTATTGTTGGCTTTGAGTTACCTCTCTGCGCCTGCGTGTAATCCTCTTTGGGAAGGGAGCTAGTTGATTATTACTGCGCATGCGTGTATAACTTCACCATTTCACTTCGACACCTATTGTTCACCATTCATATGACTAACCCATTCACCCCCCCAACCCTTTGAGGCTTTGTTTATGGTAACGCTTGTGATAATCCTTCTCAAATTTGATATGTAAATCTGATCAGCACAGCACTGTGAAATTGAGTATTAAAAAAAAACATAATCTGATTAATGTTTTTGATGCAGTAAGTTACCAATTTTTGTCATTTTTCTTTTTCTTTGGTGTAGGGGGGGGGGCAATGATTATGATTATCATGAATGTAAATAAATATTTATTTTATTTTATCAGGAACAAAAAATACAAATATACAAATAATCATGAATAATACAAAATGCAGTCTTTATTCAGTTCTTCTGTCAGTTGAAAATTGAGGGCCGGTGGATAAGCATGAATAGTGCACATTGATAATTATATATAATATATAATAATATATAATAATATAATTAATATAAAATGTTCCGTCTTTATCTTCTTCCTCAATCTGTGTAGTTCATTGAGAGAGGGGAGGTTTTGTGTAAATCATGACTGCACTTTAGATACACTATACTGTACACACAGTTCACATAATGTACACATGATACCCCCCCCCCTTTCCATCCTTTTTTCTCTGAAAAGACAAGAAAATAAAAGATTAGTGCAGTTATGTGCATATTATGGCATTGTGTACAGTATAGCTACTCCATATTGGACTACAGTATGCAGTTAGTACTGTCAAACTAGTCTATGCTGGAACTACTGTATACTGTAACTACTGTTAAATACTTTGTAACCAGATGGCTAGTGCCTCTCTCTCAGGAATGAAAAAAATTGTGCAGTTAGGTGCATGCTGTAAAACAATCTGTGCCATAGTTACCTGTATCATACTGTACTTGGGGGGCCTGTACTTACCATTCTACAGTACAGTACTGTACCATACTACCTTCCTGATGCTTGCCCATTACGCTATCACATTGGGCAACACAGTTGCAATATGGTCAATATATTTATTACATCGTTCCACGGTGAGTACATCGTTCCAAAAACTCATTATGCCTTGCGCCAACTCATCCTTTTTGGAGGGTTTCACGACTTTTCGGATATGAACCTTCAGCTGATGCAAGACCATTTCGATAGGATTGAAGTCTGGCGATCTATCATTGGAGGGGGAAAAAAGGACAATTAGTTAAAGAGATACACAGAAAAAACAGTGGGAAAAAATGAGACACGGTTAATTGCACTTACTCCGCTGGCGTCTTCACCCAGTTGATACCGTGCTCAAGAATATGCGCTGTTGACGCGGTGTGCTTCGGATCGTTGTCCTGGTAGAAATGTTGACCATCAGTGAACTCACGTGTGATGTACTCCACAATCTCAGGCACAATTTGCTCTTGGAAAAAACTTTATTCATGATTCCTATAACAAGAAAAGAAAAGTGCTCAAAAAACTGCAAACTGGTACAGTACAGTGCATAAGGCAAAAGCGTGTGACTTATTTTACCTTCAAAGATGACAATGCATCCTGGTCCACGCCTAGAGATGGCACCCCACACATGCATCTTCACTGGGTATTTTGGATGCGGCTTCATACAGTAGATATGCAACCTTTTTTGTGGAATGCAAAGGTGGCAAATCTCTCAATTGATACAGTAGACTCGCCGGTGAAGATGCAATCCTCGAAAGTTTCTCCACTGTCAATCCATGCCTGGGCCTGGACTACTCTCTTGATCTTGTTAATGTCCCTTATCATAGGGTACGCTCTGTAATGACAAGGAATAATTGTAGAGGTACAGTACAGTTTCTTAAACAACACTTTAACCTCCTGTACTGTCCAGTACTAACCTCACACGTCCATATTTCCATCCAATTCTGTGTCTCATCTTCTTTATGCTGGTCTCGGATACAGTGAGATTGTGATTTTGCAGCAGAGTGTATTTGACCCTTAAGGCACTCTTCTCATCATTCTCTTCACTTATTTTGTCGAACAGAAGAGTTGTCTCCCTAAAGTGTAAAGAAAAGCAACAATCCTGTAAGTTACAGTGCAGTAGGCCACAAGTACAGCACATCATTTACAGTAAACAATAATAGATAGATATACTGTATTATATAGTAATATAAATAAACAGAAATAACTATAATATTAGATCTATACTACTGTATATAGTTATATTAATATGCAGCAATATAAACAATAATAGATAGATATACTGTATTATATAGTAATATAAATAAACAGAAATAACTGTAATATTAGATCTATACTACTGTACTGTATATAGTTATATTAATATGCAGCAATATAAACAATAATAGATAGATATACTGTATTATATAGTTATATAAATATACTTACGCGTTAGTTACCGTTGGTGTCCTTGTGCGTTGTTTGGTCTTACCGTGTGCATGATAGCACACAGTGGTTGTTGGTACAACGAGGCCAGAAGCAGCTAACCAGCGTTGGATATCAGCAATTCGTTGTCCACTTGTGTACATCTCCTTAATTCTCACGCTGAGATCCTTTGAAATCTTTTTAACAGGCATTGCTGCGAGTAGAAAGAAATACAAGCACAAGAATGTGTATTCGATGTTTAGTCGATGTGTATTCAATGTGCAGTGAATCCACAAAATGGATGGTGTATTTATACGTTAATGACTCACATTATAGTACGCCCACTTTTAACACCTGTACCTTGTTGCCATGCATAAAAGGTTACACACTTTGCATAGCCCACCACTTGATGATCTGTATCTGAACTTTCCCTTTAGCCGTTTCACTCATTGTAACTAAGTATTTGTAACCATGTATTTGTCATTATAAGTATGTGCCCAGGACATACTTGAAAACGAGAGGTATCTCAACGTATTACTTCCTGGTAAAACATTTTATAAATAAATAAATATTCAAGGACTCTATTTGCACAGGCTCAATACCACACGATTGGAAAATCAAGCAATACATGAATTTTGGCACATGTTACCAATTTCAATCAGCGTCGTCAAGAGTCCTCTTCACGGTGATAGATGGAACCTGCAGACACGAATATCCCCCGGCCGCTCCTACTATGATTTTGTAACTGGATCCCGGTGCCTATGGAGTCCACTCCCACTTCACCACAGCAAACAAAGGGACATGCCCGCTCCACACCTCAGTATGTGAGAAACCTGTACCGGCTTCAAACCTCACACAGGTGCCAGATCAAACAGCTGATGGAAGCAAGTCCCACTGGTGAAGTATGTGCAGCTGCCCGAAAGACGTCACTGGACCCACGTCCTATGGAGGAGACTGTCAGATGTTAGAACGGGCTGCACAGACGCTGACAGGGATGAATATAGGTGCTCAATAGTAGTCCAAAGTGTCAATGTAGCAAATAAACATATCCTACACGTTTCGTCAATACTTCTTCAGGGATAACCTGGTAAAGTACCAATGTTTAAATACCCTGTGAAGATCACCAATTGGTTCAAACTGGGGGTTAGTTCCACCAATATTTTTGATCCTCACAGGAGGATCACCACACCATTAATCACAAATGTATACAATCATATTAAAATACACTTTATTGATAGACTAAATATTTAAAACCATTATATCACTAACACTGAAACAAAATAAAGACAATGTTAGTGTAGATACAATTTCATAACCCATGTATGCAGAATATAGGATACAAATGGAGTGAAAGATAAATCATGAAGATAAAATACACAAAAATGTGTACTAAAAAAGCACAGGAGGGAGACATTAATCAAATGGTGGAAAATGCCAACCACGCAATGCTATAGCAAAAAGGGAGTTACTTTTAGCAGCATCAGTATTTAGGAGTTTAGCGGTCTTTGTAGTTTTACTTATTTTTTTATCTTTGCTTGTGTTTTCTGCGTACTAATAAAATCCATCTTTTTGCCATTAAATTGAGTGCTTTATAGAGGACTTCTTTTCTCTTTTTGTTCTCATATTAATAAGTCCTTTAGCACCACCAGTGGGTATATTTTTATCCCATATTTCTGTTTTTTTTTTTTTAGAACAGGAGGAGTACTGTAGTTATATCTGAGTACCTCCGTCCTGGGCTAACAAAGGGCTATCTGGCAACCATTTGCCCTTCCCCAGACTCTGCGGAGCCTGGACAGCGGGTGGGCTCAATATGCTAAGAGGCAGAGGTGCCAGGTGCCAGGCTGGCGCATGCCCCTTTGCAGAATCCAAATGCGCCCACCAGGCTTCAGCATACCAGAAAATCGGTGATACAGACGAGACCACGACTATTCTAAAGCTTGCCTTAAACTAGCCCGGTTACATTCTGGGTATGTGCTGGGTGTTACATGGCTAGTTTAAAGCAAGTTTAATGCATTTCTGCATTGACTAATGACCCATAGGATTAACACAGAAGGGGTCCCTGGCAGTCCCATTCAGTTTGAATGGGACTGCCAGGAACCCCCGCTGTTAATCTGATGGGCCATTAATCAATGCAGAAATGCTGGGTCTAGTTTAAGGCAAGTTTAAGGCATGTACCCAGGTGTACCTGGGTCTTTTTGGCGATTGTCACTGGTTTGTGTTAGAATAGTCGCAGTCTCTGCTGTAGGCTGGCAGGAGAATTTCCACGCGCTGATTGGTTGCAGTGGTTTCTGAATGGGACTCTAAAACCTATAAGAAACCTTGCAGCCAATCAGGACCTCAGATTCCAAGCGCCAAACCATCAGCGGCAAATTCAAAGATGCTCTGTAAGGAATAGACGCAAGCCGGCTTCAAAGATTTTGACTCAAGAAATTTTCTATGTTCCGCTTTTTGAGGACATAGCGGTCGCGGCTGGGATTGCATGCCGAATTTCATTCCAGGACTTTCATGAGTACCTCCCGGTCATTGGAAAGGTCTCCTACAGAGGTAATTTGTTAACATTTCGTTTAAAGGAAGAATTATTTTGTTAGCCCCGTTCCCAGTAAGTGCGTTTTAGTGTAAATTGTGTTACTTTGCGTGCACAGTATGTCAAATGCTGGAATAAACTTAAATTTATTTTACTGATGTGTCTTGCGCAATCAAATGATCCCGGTAGGAAAAGGTGTTAATAACCCTGGTCTCCCGTGACAATCACTCTCTATATATCAGAGTACTTATCCCCACCTGTTTAGTAGGATTAAAAAGGTGTCTTGGATCAAGAGAATAGTCAGCCAAAATGAATATACTCCCTATGTTATTATATCATTTTCAGATCCTCCCAGTCCAGATACCTGGTTCCGAACGAAAAAATCTACAAAATAGAATATTCCATTTCATCTGGCAGGGCAAGAGATCCAGGACAGCTAGGTCAGTTATGCTGACCTCAAGAGCGAGAGGGGGAATGGGAGTCCCAGATATCTCAAAATACTACCAAGCTGCTCAATTAAGGCAGTTGGTGGTTTGGAATGCTGATCAGGCCCGTAATGCTGGTTAGCATAGAATCCCAATACGCTAGAACGTTTTCTCTGCTGATGTTCTTATGGGTTCCGGATAAAAGGGACCTAAATATGAAAATGCTTGAGCTGGGCTAAATGAGATGTACCTGGGATATCTGGACTAAGTCCAAGGGCAAATTGAAACTCACATCACCCGTTTCACAACACACTGACTTTTCAACAATCCCAATTTCCCCCCAGGATGTGATTCCAAACAATTCGACCAATTTAATGTTAAGAGCATTAGGGCAATAGCCGATTTGCTACACAAGTGGAAATTTCTTAGCTTCCAAGAGGTTCGAACCAGATACAAGGCACCAGATCTCCACGTTTAAATACCCCGAGATTAGACATTTCTTGCAAATATATTCTCCAAAGCTAGATTTCCTCCCTCTCTCAAACTTCAAAACATTGTGTAGAAGAGGCCTGTATCAGAAAGGCCTGATTACAAAAATCTATGCTGGCATGGAGACTTTGGTGGACACCCCCGACCACAACTAGATGCTCAAATGGGCAGCCAATTTAAATTTGGAGATTGATAGAGAAGACTGGGAGGATATTTGGGAGTTTGCAGCAAAGACCTCCATGTGTACCACTGCCAAAGAAAATATTGACAAGGTTCTATTTCATTGGTACCTCACCCCAAACAGATTGAAACAAATTTACCTGGCAGTGTCTGATCTGTGTTTGAGGTGTTGTGGACAAAGAGGCGACATGGTGCCCATTTGGAAGACATGCCCGGCTATTCAGAAATATCGATTCACTATCCAAACTTTTATTAAAGATATAGACCTATCAATCCCCTTGAACCAACTGATTTTACTGTTGGCAAAACCAGTCGAAGATATCAGCCTCCCCATGAGGCGGTAAATCTCATTTATACTTATGGCGACCAGATGCGCTGTTGCGGCCTCCTGGAAGAAAATAGCCCCCCCTGTCTACACAAACTGTAGAGAAGAGAATAAATGAGGAGATGCTGATGGAAAAAATTACGGCTTTTCAGAAACACTCGACTGACTACTTCAATAAAACATGGGAACCATGGTTGGGGCATTGAATAGCCATGACAGTAAATGCGCAAGTCACTAGTTTGATATAAATTGGCCTAGTTAATTCTGTTTCAGCCCAAGTTAAAGATATCGACTTTTTAAAGATAAACCGATGTGTACGTGAGGATGAGGCCCCCCACACCCTCCATTGTCTTCCCCCTCTCCACTTCTCTCCTTGTCTCTCTTATCTGTCTTCCTTCCTTCCCCCCCCATTACTTTCCAACATGGTATACATACGAAACAGTACTATTTGGTCCTTCAGTACCTGCTGAAATAATATTTATATATCTGCTGATGTCATTATAAACAGGCTCCAAGTATTTATTCAAGAATGACCTAGTAGATTTCTTTTCCTATAATAATGATATCATTCCTAACCGATACATCTGTATGTTTCCGCTGTTATACTGTTGGATATCTGATATTTGTTATTTGTACTATGTGAAAAACTAATACAAATATTTGAAACTAAAGGAAGCACAGTTTTATCAGATATGAAGTGGATCAGCGTCACCTTCTTCTATACCACAACGGACCAAGGCTTTCGTGAGTAACTCCCGCTCCTGGGAAATTACTCCTACAGACTTTATTTTTCAACATTTCGTTCTGGAAACAAATTATTGTGTTTGCCCCATCCCAGCAAGTGTATTTTGACTGTAATTGTAGAACATGGTGTGTATGTCTTTTCGTGGAATAAATTACAATTTATTTTACCTCCTTGCTTTGCTCAATCATATGATCCTGATAATAAATGTGTTAAGAGACCTGGTCTCCCGTGACACTGTTAAAATGTTACAAAATGTGACATGATATAACAGTGGTGAAAAAAATTAAACTAAAAACATATAATCAGCGCTCAAACCTATAAACCCTAACCTGTATACTGATTAAAATAAATAGGTGCTCTACAAACAAAAGGGGATCCCCTTTATGGGAAACGCCACACGTGATCCCTCACAGACTATTTTGATAGAATGGGGAATGGCTGCCTTGGGAATATAACAAGCCTATCCACAAGGCATGTATACAGAGCATGAACAACAAAAAAACCAAAAAAACACAAAGAACATACAATACAAACAATGATTCCCTGGCGCACTGACAGATATTAAACCTGACAGGAGAATGCAGTCCCATGAATCAAATGATGATAAAGGATGAGATCCACAGTCCACAATGTCCCGTTCCTTTTAGATTGAAGACTTATCTGGAAATGAAAACTAAACAACCATTGCGCAGTACCCTATGGTCAGTTCCGTACACCCCCACTGTTGCTAGCTACTTACTTAAAAGAAGATAGAAATGGGCCTCAAAAGGTTTCTTTACTCTCCTCACGGTTGGCTCCGACTTATTTCTGCTGCTGGTGACGTGATCCTTACTTCCAGCGTCAGCACCACCATAGACCGAGTGGAAACAAGAATGGGCACCAATAGTGTGATACCATAAACATTTATTGCTAAAATAACAGGGTAAAAAACATGCACTCACATGCCGTAATGCCCTATGCGTGTCCTACAATGTGCCCTCCGCTTACATGGGAGGATGCCGAGGGATTGCAGGAGGAGGCTGGAGCCGGCGTGGGTCCCCGCTTCGTGGCCGCGACTCGGAGCGCCTAGTCTCTCCTCCGATGACGTTCCCCGCCAATCAACCTCTTCTCCTCTCAATGGGTATACACGTAGCAGCACGTCCTGGAAGCTCCACCCCACGCGCGTCTTAAGAACCTATGGTGGTGCTGACGCTGGAAGTAAGGATCACGTCACCAGCAGCAGAAATAAGTCGGAGCCAACCGTGAGGAGAGTAAAGAAACCTTTTGAGGCCCATTTCTATCTACTTTTAAGTAAGTAGCTAGCAACAGTGGGGGTGTATGGAAATGACCATAGGGTACTGCGCAATGGTTGTTTTGTTTTCATTTCCAGATAAGTCTTCAATCTAAAAGGAACGGGACATTGTGGACTGTGGATCTCATCCTTTATCATCATTTGATTCATGGGACTGCATTCTCCTGTCAGGTTTAATATCTGTCAGTGCGCCAGGGAATCATTGTTTGTATTGTATGTTCTTTGTGTTTTTTTGTTTTTGTTGTTGTTCATGATATAACAGTACAGTACCTCAGGCTGAGTGTGCCCCAACACAATAAAAAAGGAAGATGGATAATTGTTAGTACTAAAATTGAACAATAAACACTGTATTAAATAATACCACTATATACTGTATTACATAAATATCTTATAAATAGTAACTTGATCACTTAGCTTTACTCAGTAAATGCTAATTACGTGAATATGAAAGAAACCTCCAATAATCCCCTAAGCTGTTTGTGAAAATTAAGAAACACTAATAATAATAATAACAATAATAATAAAAAACACAACTTTCTCTCAGAGTGACATTCTCCTCTGTCCTACTTGTGGTCTCAGGGGCTGACAATTTTTTCTGCTTCTCAAGGAAGGCTCTTTACTTTTTCTGTTGTTACTGTTTCTCACTTCCTTATCTGTCTCACTGTCTCTATTATGTAGCAGCTCTTTATTTATTTGGTAAAATATCTTTTACTTTTAACCCTTTTTTACTTTAACAGATATTTTTTATATTATTAACTTTATTTTCCTCACATGCAGTATTTATCCCTTCTGTGCTTACTCTTTGCTCTCTCTCTCTCTCGCTCTCTCCGTCTCTCTCGCACGCTCTATCTCGCGCGCTCTCTTGCTTTTTCGCTCACTCGCTCGCTCACTCTCTCTGCTCATATCTCACACCTCTCAGTCTTACAGAGTTGCCCTTGCAGCCCAACTTTTCCTGCCTGTGTGACACTGCTCGGTGTCACCAGCACTGTACACGCTGCATGGAGGGGGAAGTGCTGAGCCGCGTGGCCTGCAGGAGTCACGGGAATGGTGCGGGAGAAGGAGGAGATAGAAAATATCTGTTTATTTTATCGCAATTTACACAGTCCAAAAGAGAAATATATTTCAAAACAGAAATAATAATATACATTTTGTTCAAAATAAAGGAAATAGTACATATGCATGTTTGAAGTGCATCTACTGTATTGTGCTAAAAATAATTTTAATACATTCCTGTAGTTGCCCTCAGAGCAGAATAAAATTTACAATTGATGAGTTTTACTTTCAAGTCAAAATTGCTTTTGTACTTCTTGAAGTGCTTCTGTGCTTTTTTTAATGTGTCGATCAACAACAAGACTATTGTAAATGTAAACTCAAGTTCCAGCACTCACTGGCTAGAGAATTTTTACTCAATGCATTAATCATGTTTCTGACCTTTTACCTGGCGTCTGGCAAATAAAATGTTTATGTTGTTTTCATTTCTTATACTGTAGCACTTTTGTACTCAAAGAGACTAATTTACAGAACAATAGTCTTGTTGTTACAAAACAATTTGGAATAGACAGCACCCAAAAGCGTATATAGAAGTATATATGAAGGAACAGGTGCAGGGTGCCCACGGAACACAGGGGGACCCCAATTCCCCCTAGAGACAATAGTAAATATAAACTCAAGTTCCAGCACTCACTGACTAGAGAATAATTGATCAAACATGGTAAATTCCAAAGTAAATTATTCAAATAAGCACAAGATCATAAAGCTAGACCTGGAGTGATGTGGCACTAGTGGGTATACAAAAAAAACATACAGGAAGGGTGGTAAGGGTCAGGGAACACAGGGATAGGGAGTGAACAATAAACAAGGACAGTGGGGGAATAATAAAACCAATGGGGGGAGGGTAATCAGGGGGGCAACGTTTTGGGGAATAACCCCTTCCTCAGGCCCGTTCCCTCGGGTCTCTAAGGACCACAAGGTACTTCCCTGGACCCTTATCTCCCCAACCACCAGAGCAGCACCCAGCAATCACTATACAGAGTTTAAGAGTCCTGTGATAGCAAGAGGAGAATGCATTAAAGTTCAATATCCAAACCGTCAGGTTCAAAGTCTCTTATCTCACGTCTCTCTTTCTTTTACTCCTGCTGCTGTGTGAGTCCAGGAACCCCCTACCAGATAATGGCCCGCTATGGTGACGTCATCCAGGCGCGTCTCTGCCACGTAGACTAATGTATTAACTCCACATCAAGCAGCTGTAGTCATCTGGGTGTGCGAGGCCGCATGCGTCACACCTCATACAGCGCATCCCTGTGGCGAGCGCTTCAGCAGAGGGAGGTATTCACAGGAAAGCAGCATACACATCAGCTCTGATAGTGCACGAAAGATGTATCCTATGTTGTCATGGTGACGGTTCCGCATCAGGGCAGTAACTAATGCAAAGCAAAAAAACGAATATCAGCTCCAAAGCAAAAAGGTAAGTGAAATCAAATAACAGTCTTTTAAATTGATAATAGCAATGTCCTGTACATATAAGAATAGATGCAGGGAGAGGGGAGAAAAACCAAGGGGTTAAGCAAGGTATAAGAAGCGGGGTATTTACAGAGAGGTTGGATTCCCACCAGGCTATGTGACCCCCTGAGAAGCTTCACCTTACCCCCGTCTCCTTCCAAATGAAGTGGTGTAGAGCCGCACGCTCACAAGGTGTCACCACTAATCCATTCCTCCCGCAACAATGGTGAAACTGGTGGTGTCCTCCGATCCAGGCAGCAACAGAAACAAAAAATGATCGAGTGGACTACCGCTTGCTATGAAAAGAAGCTGGGAAACTCACCACATGTTTCATGCCCACTATGGTGCTTTGTCAAGGAGTGTGCACTGGAAGACAACAGTGCAATTATATACCTATCCCACAACACAAATTCAGCTGCTGGTAATTATCTAAATGACACATGTATACATGTAATTAGATCAGATTTAAATGATAAAGGTCAGCATTGTCAATCATAAGCAAAAAAGGCAAAAGAGAGAAAAGAAACCAACAGAAAAAATACCATAGATGTATCATAACAAACTTGATCAATAATGTATCTAATAAAACAATGATCAAGAATGAATAAAGTAATTAAGAAAACTATTGCATGTAGTAATGAAGTCTCATGACTAACAAATCAAAATATAAGCTGTGTTTCACCCAAACCTATGATTAAAATGACAATCTTGGTTATAAAGCCTTCTGTGGATAATTTATTTAAATATAATCCAAAGAAGCCCAAATATACTTATAAATACTTAGACTTATAAATGAATCCAGATAACAACATGGATCATAATTTCAATCATAATTCAAGATATTGGGCCATCAATTACATAACATACTATGTCAAAAGATGATCAAAATTAAGCTTTCTATAACCAAGTCATAATAATGGTAAAGGGGAAACACAAACCCATATCATTCAAAAGCATTTTTTTTATTAAAAGAAACTGCATTCTGAACAGAATAAACTGAAAACAACTACAGAGAAAAAATAAATAAATGATATTAATAACTGAAGATCAGATGGGGGTCAAGGAAGGGAAGGAAAGAGGGGAAGGTGGGGAGAAGAGGAAAAAAGGGGGGGAAGGGGGACATGTTCTTGGTCTGGCAGTGTGATGAGACATCACTTTTAAACTTTGTCTCTGACCTGAACGAGGCCTGTGACACTATAAGTTTTACATGTCTGTATAACCACACTACTATCAATGTTTTGGATACAACTATTACATTGATCAACCATAAGTTAGAATCTGACATCTTTTCGAAAGAAACAGACAGAAATAATCTTCGGGACATCTTTCACTTACCCAACAGATTGCAAAGGACCTTTGGGAGTTTATTTGGAGTATTGCTACCTCCTCCTATCTATACTGTATCCCCTGGTGTGTGGCCATCGCTGGGTTTAATTGGGAGTTGGGATCCAGTTGCTTTATTTAGCTCCCTCAGGATATCTTATTGCTATACTTTTTTTATGCTATAAAGATTTTTTCCTGCTTCCTTTCCCTTTTTTACTTTTTGGAATCAACCTGTTTATTCCAGAACCACCCGTATAAGTTGGTCACTTTAAACAACCACAAGCCTATATATCTTCACATAAAATGTGAGTGCAAACTCTGTTTTACCACTCTACTGATATCTACCTACAGTATAGAGTATCACACTATTTTTGGTTTATATCTGTTCTTTTGAGAGTATCCTGTCAACGGTGACCCTGTACAACACTGCGGACCCTATCGTTGGAGACGATCTGCACTGCTGGAGGTATCCTGTCCACAGAGAACCTGTAACATCAGTGTGGTTAAACTCAGTAACCGAAATGCCCGCTTGACTGCATAAAATGTGAGTGCATTACCTCCTTTGATCAAACTGTATTATGCAATATTACACTATTATGTGTTCTTTTTCCCCCTTTTTCTATACAGTATACTCTGATGAGATTGTGCGTATTTGGAACCCCTTTTTCCAGAAATAATCTTCTGCATTTCTCTTGCTTTCACCCACCGGGCTCCATTAAGGGCCTGCCATATTTTCAGTTTCTAAGGTCTTGGAGGATTATAAGAACATCTGAGTGGGTGAATGAGAGACTTGACACAATGTGTGACAAATTTAAGGATAGGGGATATCCTAATGATCTATTGAGTACCCAGCGTTCTAAAGCAGTAGTCCCAGACAGAGACAGTTTACTTCCAGGCACAGTGCGTAATATTCCTAAAACCAAGCCATTTTCCATACCGTTTGTGTCACCATTCAACACACAGAACGGACGGATAAAATATATCATCATACGTCACTGGCCAATGTTACAAAGCGATCTCGCCCTAGCCCCTAACTTTAAATGTAAACCTCTGTTCTCATACAAAAGGGGCAGAAATTTAAGGGATCAGCTTGTAAGAGCCGATATTGGGGGCACGGGAGCAAAGCAGACATTCTTGGGGACACCCAAGTTAGGCTGCTATAGGTGTTGCAGTTGCAGTCAGTGCGGCAGTGTCCAAGAGGGACCCACCTTCCAACATCATCATACATGTCGCCAATTCCACATTAGAGAGTTTTTCACGTGTCTGTCTAAATTTGTCATATATCTTATTAAATGCCCATGTGGTTTAGGATATGTGGGGGAGATGACACAATGTGCGAAGGACAGGATTAGACAGCATAAGGCTGCCATCAGAAGATGTGACCCTGAAGCACCTGTGGCCCCCCACTTCACACTAGCTGGACAAAACGCCAGCCAACTCAGATATCAGGTGATAGATGGTATGAGGAAAAAGCACTTTGGTGGAAATATACAGAAACTACTACTGCAGAAAGAAACACTTTGGATTAGACACTTGGACACCATGGTCCCCAGGGGTATGAATAAGGAGCTGGATCTCAGCTGCTAATTTTTATCTATTACTAGGTATCCTGTATACTAGACCTGTTTGACCTGGTCAGGGGATGACTCTAATGTCCAAGTGTGTTAAGCTGGGTACCTCTGTGGATTGCCCTGTCTACCTCTTCTTTTGATAGGTAGGTTGCCCTGTGTCGTAAACTGTGGGGCAGATGCTATATGGGTCACTAGTGGCAGTCGTCCTGCGGTGATGCTCCATTCAGCCAAAGTCGTCTCTTCCCACCTCTGTCCTATTACTACAGGTTTTTGTATGTTAGGTTAGACAGTTTTTCTCTCATTGGACTCACACAGAGACATATGTACTCAGGTTAGGGGAATACTGTATGAGATGTTGGACCCCTGGTAACATTGGTTAACATTATCCTTTGGTTTTATTAGTATATGTATTTATGTATTGACATTTTCTTTTTGTTTCCCTTTATTCTTAATCATTGAGGCACTCTGCGTCACTGTGAGCCTGTACTGTGCATTAGTTACTGCCCTGATGCGGAGCCATCACCATGACAACATAGGATACAACTTTCATGCACTATCAGAGCTGGGTGTATGTGTGCTGCTTTCCTGTGAATACCTCCCTCTGCTGAAGCACGCGCCATGGGGATGCGCTGTGTGAGGTCTGATGCATGCGCCCTCGCACCCCCAGATGAATACAGCTGCTTGATGTGGAGTGAATACATTAGTGTACGTGGCAGGAAGTACATTGCTGGTCCTTATAGACCCGAGGGAACGGGCTTGAGGAAAGGGTTATTCACCGAAACGTTGCCCCCCTGATTACCCTCCCCCCGTTGGTTTTATTATTCCCCCACTGTTCTTGTTTTTTGTTTACTCCCTATCCCTGTGTTCCCTGACCCTTACCACCCTTCCTGTAGGGTTTGTTGTTTACCCACTTGTGCCACATCACTCCAGGTTTAGCTTTATGATATTGTGCTTATTTGAATAATTTACTTTGGCCTTTTTATTGTGTTTGATCAATTATTCTCTAGTCAGTGAGTGCTGGAACTTGAGTTTACATTTACTATTGTCTCTAGGGGGAATTGGGGTCCCCCTGTGTTCTGTGGGCACCCTGCACCTGTTCCTTCACATATTCTTCTATATACGCTTTTGAGTGCTGTCTATTCCAAATTGTTTTGTAACAACAAGACTATTGTTCTGTAAATTAGTCTCTTTGAGTACAAAAGTGCTACAGTATAAGAAATGAAAACAACATAAAAAAATTATTTGCCAGACGCCAGGTAAAAGGTCAGAAACATGATTAATGCATTGAATAAAAATGGGAACACAACAAGCATTTTACTTCAAAATGTTTAGCTAATGATTATGAAAGATTCTGGTAAGTGTATTAACATAATTCTTAAATGAGCCTGATGTAGACATGACTTTGATAGACCTTTTTCCTGTACCACTGTAACAGCCAACTTCTGCCAATACCTTAGGCCAGGCCTGCCCAACTCGTAAAGTGAGAAGGGCTGGACTGCTCCAAGGAAAAAAAAATTGGGCCGCACGGGTTAAATCATCATCATCATCATCATCATCATCATCATCATCATCATCATCATCATCATCATCATCATCATCATCATCATCATCATCATCATCATCATCATCATCATCATAATCATCATCATCATCATCATCTCTCCTCCAGCACCTCTCCATCATCATCATCCTCATCTATCTCTCATACCCCCATCTCTCCCCCTCACCCACACAATACCGCCCTCCAAATCAAAAACACAATACCCCCTCCACATCCCCCCAGCCCATTCCATGTCAGCAGCCCCCCCCAAGTCAGCATCCCATGTCAGCATCCCCCCCATGTCTCTCTTCCCTCAATATAACACTCTCTCCTCCTCTCTCCCCTAAATCCCACCCTCTCCCACTCCTCTCAATGACACTCTCCCCCTCCCCTCAATATGACACACTCTCCCCCTCCCCTCAATATGACACACTCTCCCCCTCCCCTCAATATGACACTCTCTCCCCCTCCACTCAATATGACACTCTCTCCCCCTCCCCTCAATATGACACTCTCTCCCCCTCCCCTCAATATGACACTCTCCCCCTCCCCTCAATATGACACTCTCTCCCCCTCCCCAAAATATGACACACTCTCCCCCTCCCCTAAATCACACCATCTCCCCCTCCTCTCAATATGACTCTCTCCCCCTCCCCTCAATATGACACTCTCCCCTCCCCTCAATATGACACACTCTCCCCCTCCCCTCAATATGACTCTCTCTCCCTCCCCTCAATATGACACTCTCTCTCTCCCTCCCCTCAATATGACACTCTCTCCCTCCCCTCAATATGACACACTCCCCCACCCCCTCAATATGACACTCTCTCCCCCTCCCCTCAATATGACACACTCTCCCCCTCCCCTCAATATGACACACTCTCTCTCTCCCTCCCCTCAATATGACACTCTCTCCCCCTCCTCTCAATATAACACTCTCCCCCTCCCCTCAATATAACACTCTCTCCCTCTCCCCTCAATATGACACTCTCTTTCCTCAATATGACACTCTCTCTCTCCCTCTCTTCATTATGACACTCTCCCCCTCCCCTAAATGACACTCTCTCCCCCTCCTCTCAATGACACTATTTCCCCCTCTCCTCAATATGACACTCTCTCCCCCCCTGCAACTCACATCATACACCCCCTGCACCTCACATCACTTCCCCCCCCTGCACCTCACATGTCAGCAGCCCCCCTCACATGCCAGCAGCCCACCCACCCCTCACATGCCAGCAGCCCACCCACCCCTCACATGCCAGCAGCCCACCCACCCCTCACATGCCAGCAGCCCACCCACCCCTCACATGCCAGCAGCCCCCCCTCACATGTCAGCAGCCCCCCCCCACATGTCAGCAGCCCACCCCCCCTCACATGTCAGCAGCCCACCCCCCCTCACATGTCAGCAGCCCACCCCCCTCACATGTCAGCAGCCCACCCCCTCACATGTCAGCAGCCCACCCCCCCTCACATGTCAGCAGCCCACTCCCCCTCACATGTCAGCAGCCCACTCCCCTCACATGTCAGCAGCCCACTCCCCCTCACATGTCAGCACCCCCCCCTCACATGTCAGCAGCCCCCCCCCTCACATGTCAGCAGCCCCCCCCTCACATGTCAGCAGCCCCCCCTCACATGTCAGCAGCCACCCCCCTCACATGTCAGCAGCCCCCCCTCACATGTCAGCAGCCCCCCCCCTCACATGTCAGCAGCCCACCCCACAACCAGCCCGTTTTTCACACCCACCCCCCACCAGCCCGTTTTTCTCTCACACACAGAGACACACACACACACACACACACACACACACACACACACACACACACACACACACACATACACACACACACACACACACACACACAAACACACACACACAAAAAAAAATTCAATTGCTGACCATACGCCGAACGGATTAATAATTTGAACTAAAACCTGTAATATGTAATTTGCTGAGGAGGAGGAGCATTAAGGTGCATCCCTCAGGACATATTTTTTAATTAAATTATTATTATTATTATTATTATTATTATTAATAACAATGGGTTCTTACTGTGTAAGTGTATATGAAGATTTGCCTTTCTTGATATGCTGACCTGTTATGGGACTTGAGTAATTCTTGGGGACAGCTGATACGAGTCATTGCGTCTAATTAATACCTGATTTTTATAAACGCTATTAGAGCTGGAATTACTGTGGCTGGCTGGCTGGCTGCTGGCACTACACAATGCAGGGTTAATGATCTCCTTGGCTTGTCTGCAGTTACTTATGTGATCTTACCCTCATCATATGATGATTCACGAACCACCATACCATCATCCACATCATTATCTTATTGCCAAAAGAAATAATTATGCCATCATATATTAGTCCTATTTCAATGTTGAATATCTAGTAGTAGTGGTGTCCAAACAAGCCAGCCCTTTAAGTGCCATCTGTGCTATGCCAGGCAGTTAGAATATGACGAGCGGAGGGGTGGGGGGAGAAAGCGTGAACTAATGTGAAATGTACATTGGTGTGTGTCGCTCCAGTGTGACATCAGCACAGATCCTGGGAGAGGTCGCTGCTGGATATTCAGCGCGTCCCTACCCATGGAGAGATGTAGCTTAGATACACCCTGTACATTTGTTAACATTATATTGATACTCAGGATAGGCTTTGAAAGGCACAATTATACTATTTGCAACATTTAAACAAGGTGCCTTAAACTAAGATCCTGAGTCTTGAGTACCCCTGTATGTTGCTTATACCGCCAATTCGTTATAGTACTCACCAACTATTAAGCTAAATGATACTAATCTGAGGGCTGTTTCATTTGTAGCCAAAAACTTTTAAGACACAAAGGATATTGTGTCAAACTCCCTCATACTATTTAGCACGGACACTTCGTGTGGGGCCAAGACCTCAATACATCATTTGTACTGTAAATGAAAGAACCACGATCTGCAATTAATATATGCCATTTTGTGCACGTAGTTCTCTGCTAAAGAGAAAAATAAAAATAAGTGCGCTGAATTGGACAAGCCTGTTTTAAAATTATAACTTAAAAAGTAATTGAATATAACTTTTTTTAACCCTGTAGAGTGAGAATTTTGTCCCCAATATGGGTACCAATATGTGACTCATGTAAGTGTGGGAATACAGGGGGGAAGTATGTGTGAATCACTGACAGAAATGTATATACTTTGAAAGGAACAATTGGTGTCAAAGTGTAAACAGGAGCACAATAAAAACTGAAACAGTTATCTCGATGGAACAAAAATGTCAAAGATGAAAATACAAACAATGTTTCTTTTAAATGTAAATGTGGCTAATGGAAATTTCCAAAAGGATGCCTGGCCTGCTGCCCCAAACAGTAGGATAACCACTCCACTTTTATAAAGTAACCTGAAAAAAAACAAGAGGCGCCAAAAATAACAAAAAATGATTTACATAATCAATGATAATAACATATGTAATATACACCTCAAATAGTTAAAAAAAATTGTGTAATTGCCTAGTAAAGGAGTGTAAACTGGCTGCTGGACAACTCTTGTCCTTCTCTCTGTTACTGCATGCTGTGGGAGATTAGTCATCCTGGAGACAGGGATTGCGCTGTGGATCCAAAACCTCCAGTAAAGCGAACCATGTCAGCTGCTGTGCAGATGTCCCTTGAGGTAAAGTCCATGGCGTCCCACAGTAAAGGAAGCCTGTGTTCGTTCAATGTCTTTAGTGACTACTGTTAACCGAATGATGCATGACACAGACCCAGATGTGGAGATGATCAGGAACAGGGACTAATGAGCAAGTCCCATATGTGAACAGTGGATCAGTCCACTTGGAAGTTGCATCTAAAGTTAATCCAGCTAAAAAGTATGTTTTAGCTTATCTTTGTCAATCCTACGCATTTCACCGCTTAGGCTGTGGCTTAGTCAGGGTTTTGTGGGCTTCAGAGCTGATCTTCTTTTAAGCACCAATGTTTAATTGGATCCATCTACCAATCAATCAAATGTCAATCAGGGAGTAATTGGGGGTGTGTCGATCTTCAGTCCATCTATCAGTGGTTTTATTTGTGTGAAAAGTATTTAGTAAAACAGTTAAGAGCATTAAATAAACGCAACATGTTTTATGGAAATAAATAGAACAGAAAATCTCTGAAACATTATTTTCCAGTCACTCTGCCCTGCTTAAAAAATGACCTTTTTGTAAAATGTAAAAAGTATTATTCCATTTCCTTTCTTTTTCCTCATTTTCTGATATTTGGTGAAGAGTTTTGCAGAGTTAAATATAATATTTAAGGAAAAGGAGAGTTTCTTGCTTTGTGTGGTGTCCTTTTGTGTGCAGAAAAACTTGCTGTTATCAAATGATATAATTTATCACTGGTGTAAATTTTTAAATTAAACAGAATGGGGAATTGTTCCACCTTTGCTTTTATGTGTAATTATTGCTTACTCCATAAAAGATAAAAATCCTGGGTATGGAAGACAAAGATATGTAAGGCAGCAAGGTCGAGATCTTCATTCAAATCCCAAGGATGTAGGGTTTGTAATGTAAAAATCCAGTATGTTTCCTGTTTGCGTAGTCTGGAGTACCTGTCACCTCTTAGTGAATCCACTGTGATTTGTTCAATCCCTTTGATTCTAACGTCCTGTAAAACATTATTGTGTTTTGTGGAGATGTGCCTAGAAACTCCATGTCCCATGAATCCATTTACAATGCTCCTCCTGTGCTCTAGGAGTCTTTCTTTCAGTAATCTTTTAGTGCGGCCTACATTTTGAAAAATGCATGTGCACCCCATAAAAGAAATCACATAAGTGGAGTTGCAATTGATTAATCATTTTATAGTGAACAATTTGGTTGTTTGGCTGGTTATTTTGGAGGTGAAGCCTTTGGCTTTATTGGTCATGTGGGAACACGTTATACATCTGTGATGACCTCACTTGAAGCAGCCCATTGGTTTATTGGGTAGCCAGGTGTCCCTGGCCAGGTGCCCCTTATCTTTCAAATTACTCTTTGCAAGGTAGATTAGGGGTTAAAATGTTTTTAAGATTCCATGCCCTTCTAAAAACTATTGATGGTTGATCTGATGTTAATACATGTACAGAGAACCTTGCTCCAAACCCCTTGGTGGTATATGCGTGCTGCCTGGGAGAGTGATGATATAAACTAAAGGAATGTATCCAAAGCAGGATACAAAAAGATCCCTGGTAGTGGCGCACTGTAGACCTTTATATAATAATGCGGTCAGAGGTGGAAAATATAACTAAGTATAAAATCAATTTTATTCACATAATATGTATAGTTAAAAATAGACATATAACCGGGTGAGGGTGTATGTCTATGTGTTGAAGTGCCTCAGTTGCTCTAGTTAGACATATGCTAAACTATGTATTGGGAGCAATCTAGTCAGTGAGTGACCAGTGTAAAGAGTGGTGAAGTGCTTATGCCATAAGCTGCGAATGTCACATTAATATGTGCAGAGTCTAATGCTTTGGTAAAAGCTCCGTGTCCTACGTCAAACTGCACACGCCACACAGTGATCTGCCAGAGTAGTGGTATTCCAATCTGTCTAGTTGGGAGTTGAAGGTAAATAGGTGGGGATGTTTTAACCCTTTGTGAGCCGGACAAGTATGAGCTCACTGTAACTCAGTAATGTTGTCCTATGGTGTACTGTGAGTCATATTCAATCTGCGGTGATGCAGTAATGGTGTTTTAATCTCCCAAGTTAGGAGATGGATGTAAATTGAGCTGAGATATTTTAATCCTAGGTATACTGAAAAGGTGATTGCTCACTATTTCTCCGTAGTGTTCTCCTATGATAGAGGAGTACTGTGAGTGTTTATCCTTTCCCTTAGGTGTATGCCCTGTCTGGCATGTCTGACTGCGCATGCGTCGCAGTTTGTATGCACATATCGTGCTTATTTGTACCAGGGAGAGGGGTGAAAGTAAAAGAGGTAAGTAAACCTTGGTAAGTAAATGAATTTATTTTTATGTCTTATAGTAAGGGATGGCTATGAGCCATATATTCATTATGCTTTAGTGTCTCCTCCGTCTAGCATGTCTGACTGAGCATGCATCACATTTAATATGCAGATGTCGTATTTACCTTTAACCAGTGAAGGAGGCAAAAGTAAACGGAGTGAGTAAAACTAATGGGTTTGCTTACTTTGATTCTGTACCTCTCTGCCTAAAGTCTATTAACTCATAGCCTGTACGGGTATAAATATTTATTTATGGCATCTGCTAGTGTGCATAAACGGCGCATCTATGTATACTCAGCAGATAATGATCATTTCCATAATCATTTAATGTTAGTGTTTATAAAAAAGTGCTCATTTAATTATAATGATAAATAATAAAAAATTAAAAAATATATATATAAGTGAACTTCGCTGCTCAACCCTCTGTGGAGAAGATCCAATTCCTCCTGTTGTAGATTGTAGGGAGAAGCTTGTGGGGAGCGCAGATGTCACCATATGTGGGGAAAGAAATACATATAGTGTAGTATGTTCTACAAATTCAACAGTCAATTCAAAGAATCACAATTGGGAACTCACACTTTCCCAGTCAAAGATCAGCAGTGGAGATAGTAATGAAGACTTGATCAGTGTGAAGTATCAGGAATCGGCAGCATAATCCCTCAATGTGAAAAGATAACACACTTAGTGCAACATTGCATGTTCCAGTAAATTATTTATCAAAGGCAATAGGTATTGCACTTACATTAGGCACTATGTGCATAGACACGTAACAATAGTGATGCGCAGCTTGTGTATGCCTCCAGCCTTGCTCTCAAGGCTGCGTCGCGCCACTTCCGGACAGTCCGTCGCGTCACTTCCGGTTGCGATCGATCGCAAAGATGGAATCACCAGAGAGAGGGGAAGATGCTGGATACACTTCTCAGGCTGCTGCAGGTTCAACTCAACGCGCTTCGCTGGCTTGGCAGCTTCGTCAGGAGTTCAATCATGAATCACTCCCTAGGGTCTTCACAATCAATTTGCTCCCTCCCGCCGTTAACATATAAGAACACTTATTTGCTTCCGGGATCACAAGCAGAAGGCTGCATGGGGCAACTAATGCCATTCAATCAGGGCACTCCCCCTGGGAACGTCACAACCTTGAGCTGTATTGGGCAGAAGCCTGTGTGATACAGAGTATGCAGAGGAATGAACCGGTTCCAGTTAATTATAGCTCCTGCTTGGTGTGCAATCTTTCTGGGGGGAGAGTAGTACGTTTCTTCTGTAGGAGATTGCCTCCATACATCTGGAGCCTGCAGCAGATGGAGGCACTGTGTTACCAGAGATAAATGTCGTGTATGTACCCCAGAAGCCTGTCCAGGTGTACCCACCACTATTGGTGGACCACTCAGCATTCTGCAAGCTCACAGGTAGCATGCACCAAACACCTGGTAACAGGGGAATCTCCCAGAGGGTGAGCGAAATACCGTTACAGGAGAAAAAATAAAATAAAATAAACACTGAAAACTCCTATTAATAATTAATTCTTAGAGAAAAATATTACTAGAACCAGAACCCCTGTTGTTTCAATGTATCATTAACGTTTTGACAGTGTACAGTATATGAATAGAGTACTTCAACCCATATTAAATCAGTCACTTTTATTTAACTGTGTGTGTCTATTCAACCTTATAAAGTAAGAGAAACAAACAACAATACAGTGAGGGTAAAAGGATAGGTAATTTTCTTGCCATTGCCATTTTCTTGACATTTTGAAGACATCAGATAGTTAAAATAGCTTACAATCAAAAATGTAGAACTGTGATACAATGCTCTGTAAAATACAGTACCTAAAGTATTCTGCACTTGATTTAGAAACATGTCTGTTTTCACATACCTGTACTGTGGGAGAAAAATACTGTGAAGTACTGTTAAATTCCATCTATATACTGTATGTATGAATAAATCATCCCAGATTATTGAAGAGACATGGAAAACCTCTGAAGTTCTCTGAAGTTATGTACATTTACTTTTGTCATCCTTCAACTGAAAATATTTACAATATTGCTGAATTTGTTAGCTTCTTTCGCTGGAAATTGATAACTTACTCTCACACTGGAGGTCTTCTTATTAAAAGGAAGTAGAGGTTGAATAAGGAAATATCCCCTTTCTTTAAATACGTTTGTAGCATCATTCTAGTTATTTTCATGCATTCTTCAATGTTGTTATTAAAAAAAAAAAAAAACTCTAGTTATTGCTTCATCTGTTAAAAAGACATAGTGGTTGTACAGTATTACAGAATGTTTGTCTTTTTCCCTGCACGACTATCATAAAACGATCACAAAATGTCCACACAATAGCCCTCATATTAAAGTGCATCTTTGTCCTCCCATAACATGATTTATAATGACTAACTTCAGCTTTTTGGAAATGTGTCTACATAATCTGTACCTTTTCATTTGTCACCTCTGATGAACCTAGAGAAATGTCCTTGTGATGATTTCAAGAGCTGCAGCAGTTTCACTACAATTGCAACCAAATAAAATACTTACAGAATAACATGCTCTGTCAAAACTGACTAAATGCTGGTGCCTGACATCTTTGGCAAATGTGCCATGTGATAATATGGTTGCTGATTTACTGTAGTTTTATGCAGACATTTTAATATTGATTTATTTAATGTATTATGCGCAAAGGCTTTGCCATGTTAAAATAGATTTTTATATCATTTATATTTCCTGCACATAAAATATATTACTTTTTCTTGCATAGGACAAGTATTGCAGACTGTTCTTAAGGCAACTTGCAAACAAATCCTGCTGATATATTTCTGATGTGATTCATAATGCTTTTTATGCACTCATTCAATCTGCTGTGATGTTGCTTCCTGGTGCTGGAAAATATTTTAGTCCCATTCATACTGTATGAATGAAGCTCATCTCTTTTCCAATGTTGGAGTGCTTCAGTATGTCAGAGGCCTTAGACCATGGGTGATCAAGATTTTTTTTTGGCATGTCAATACATGGGCACACATGTTTTAGTGGGCCACTGTCCTACTGCCCCCCCTCCACTCTCACTCAATTTCCGCTCCTCCTCTCTTACTCAATTCCCTCTCCTTCTCTCACTCAATTCCCCCATCCTGCTTTCTCACTCAATTCCCCCATCCTGCTCTTACTCAATTCCCCCTCCTGTCTCTCACTCAAATCCCCTCTCATCCTCTCACTCATTTCCCCAGTCCTCCACTCTCACTAAATTCCCCCCTCCTCTCCCACTCACATTCCCCCTTCCTCTCTCACCCAATTCCCCTCCCCTCCTCTCTCATTCAATTTCCCCCTCTCCCACTCAATTCCCCCCTCCTCTCTCACTCAATTCCCCCCCTCCTCCTCTCTCATTTAATACTCCCTGTAAGAATGTTACATTGGTTGGTGGGGGAGGCCTCCGGTCCCGAGCGAAAGTGAGCTGGGGCACCACAGAGGGATGTGGAAGTTGTGCCTGACTTCCAAACAGGTCCAACTTCTGGTGCCGGCCTCGTGCACTGGTAGGGGGGATGGCCAATAGGGGATGGATGTGAGAATGGAGATGGGGGATGGATATACTGTAGGCCATTCAAAATGAAGTTGCCACCCCTGCCTTAGACATTTCAAGTTACTTTGGACCTTATTCTATTAAGTGCTATGTAACCGATCTTCCCCCACCTACAGGAGATTTCCTGCCGTTGCCTGGTGATGGTGCTACCTGTATGGTTCACAGGAGGCTCTGAACATGCGCCGATGGTAGTGGGGATAATCTGGACAGGCTTTTAGGGATCTTTTCAGCTTCTTGCTTGGTGTTGCAGCGCCTCCATTCCCACAGAGTCTACAGGAATAGGTGCAGTCCCCAGTGGAAAACACTCCATCCCTCCATGAAGAAACTGCAGCCTCAGGCAGGAGTATAAAAACAGGAACAGTTCTTTATTGCAGCAAGTACAGCAGTACACAGCATACATATCAGCATACTCTTTATTTTGATCCCTGGACTCAACCCCAAGGGCTTGAGGCCTCAAAGGTCTATCCTTGACTCCCATACTCCCTGGTGGAGTATGGGGTAGCTGATCCCACTCCCCTGAGGGAGGGGAAGGAAGGTGCACCAGAGCCCTGGCTCCACACTTTCAACTCTGCACAGACAGACTAAATTTAGGTTGCAGCCCCTTTTGTACCCAGGGGAGGGTTCAAGGTCTGAGCCCCTGATAGGGCAGTACCCAGGCCTCAGGCCCAGCCCCTGTCACTCAAGAGAGTTGTTTACTGCTGCAGCAATGAGCATGGATTTAACCCTAACACTGCCTGTGCTGGTACCAGGGTTTATGTATTAGGCAGTTCAGATTAGTAGCCCAGGGAATACCTGGCTACAGCTATATCACTGATCCGGTGCTACGCATGCAAAGCCCCGCACACTTTTTAGATTAAGGCCTTTTTAGAAGAATTATTTGCACCTACTTGCATTTGTCTTTTACGCTAAGAAAAACTTGACGGACAATTTTGACTCATTTATGGCACACAACAGCGGTGCATACATTGTGCTTTTTTTTTATAATTTATTATTACACTAGCTGATATACCCGGCGTTACCTGTGATGTAATGTTCTGGCTCCCCCATCCTCCCTCTCAACTCCCTTCCCCCCCTCTTCACAGCTGTTCAGAGCCCCCCCCCCATTCAATGCTTTGTTTCCCCCCTGCCCCCCCAGTTCACAGCTCCGTTCCCCCCCCCCTGTTCACAGCTCTGTGCCCCCCGTGTATTTTGCAGCTGAGCTGACTGAGGGGGGAAGTGTGTGTCAGTCAGTCAGTGAGTGTGTGTCAGTCAGTGAGTGTGTGTCAGTCAGTCAGTGAGTGTGTGTGTGTCAGTCAGCAGTCAGTCAGTGAGTGTGTGTCAGTCAGTCAGTGAGTGTGTGTCAGTCAGTGTGTGTCAGTCAGTCAGTGATTGTGTGTGTCAGTCAGTGAGTGTTTGTGTCAGTCAGTCAGTGAGTGTGTGTGTCAGTGAGTGAGTGTGTGAGTGTGTGTGTCAGTGAGTGTGTGTCAGTCAGTCAGTGTGTGTCAGTCAGTCAGTCAGTGTGTGTCAGTCAGTCAGTGTGTGTCAGTCAGTCAGTGTGTGTCAGTCAGTCAGTCAGTGTGTGTCAGTCAGTATGTATTTATGTGTGGGCTTCCCCCCCTTCTCTCCTGACTTCCTCCCCACCCCCCTTTTCCTGACTCCCTCTCCCCCCCTCCCTCCTGACTCCCTCTCCCCCTTCTGCTGACTGGCAGTGGCGCGCTAGTGTCGGTGGCGAGTGGACAGGTGAGGCGCTGCTGAGAGGGGGGGGGGGTGGGCTCAGAGGCGGCTGCAGTGGTGTTGTCCTTCCCCCTCCCCCCGCATCTGTGTCAGCAGCGGGTGGGGGGGAGGTGAGGCGCTGCTGAGAGAGGGTGGGGGGGGGTGGGGCAGAGGCGGGTGTCATCAGCGGCGATGGTTCTCCCTCCCCCATGCGCATCTGTGATGGCAGCGGGTGGGGAGGAGGTGAGGCGCTGCTGAGAGAGGGTGGGGCGGGGTGGGGCAGTTCGGGTGTCATCGTTGGCGGTGGTTCCCCCTCCCCCTCGCGGAGCTGTGTCGGCGGCGGGTGGGGAGGTGAGGCGCTGCTGAGAAACGGTGTAGTGGGGGAGAGGCGGCTGGAGGCGGCGGCGGTTCCCCCCCCCCCCTACGTGGAGCTGTGTCGGCGGCGAAACTACCCGCATTCTGCTGCTTGCCGGGGCTCTGGTGAGCCTGGTGGATTCCCTGGGGGGAGGTGAGCTGGGGGGGTGATGAGGGGGGAAGCCGGCGGGGAGGTGAGCTGGGTGAAGAGGAGTGTGTGTGTGTGTGTGTTGAGGCCGAGGGGGAAGGTGAGCTGCGGGTGAGGAGAAGAAGAGAGTGGCAGTTGGGTGACGTCATAGAGCCACCAATCTGATTGGCCAGAGGCTGAGGACCAATCAGATTCACCACATCTAGCACCAACCTCACATATTTCAATTTTATATATTTTGATGTGATGTGCACCATGAACAGCAGCTAAAGTCTGCCACTAACTCCACCCCTGAAGTAATTCGTTTTTATACATTGGGACAAAGATGCATGAATTTAGTACCCTTCTTTGTATCAGTTTTATGATAAACTTACATTTATTGATACTTTATACATGGGCCCACAAGTTATTAAAGCCCAATAGTATAATTTGGTCAAAAAAGGGGGCGTCCAAATCCCACTCGTGAACGAGTTTCCCAGGGTCCCCAAAAAAGTTACCAACAGAGGGACAATAGTATGAGGTCCACACCCCGTAAATCTATACTTAAAACAAGGGGTCAAGATCAACCGACTGGGGACTCGGATCTCTCGGATGTTGAGAACTTATCCCATTCAGTCTCTTTTCTGCAGACGGATAGATCAGGACAACAATCCTATGAATCAGGACATTCCTCTGGCCAAAGGTCTTTTGCGGCAGATTATGAGAAGTCTTATCATGAGACTAGAGAAGATCATCAGAAGTCAGCTAAACATCAGCAGCAAAAAAACTTCCAAAAAAATCAAAAAGAACCAGAAGAGGAAAGAAGAAGAGAAGGGGGCAGACGACCAGCCAAAAGGAAGAAGTGATCAATAATCATGATACAGATGTCATTAATATTTCAGGTTATGAACTAACTATCCCGAAACTTTCTCTACTCAAGAGAGGACTGAAATATGCACCAACAATGGATTTTGATCTTTTCAACACAGTTATAGACGTTCATAAATTTGTGCGCAAATTAACCCTGAAGTCTTTTTTTCAGAAACGGGCCCTGACTTCAACTATGGAGGAGGGGGGAGGATTAATGAATAGTGTTGATAATTCTTCTATATTTGTTGAGGGATCAGATCCCATTGAGTTTAATCAAGATATACCTGTTATTTTGGAGGCAATGGGGTCATCTGTGTTAGCCTTTAGGGGGCTTGTGACTATCAGGATCTGTTGGATCTGGAAGAATTGTTAGGAGACCAAAATGAAAACCAGGAGGGGACATTGGTCCCAGAATTCAGTTCATGGAGGTCCAGCCTCAAAAGGGGCTCACACATTTATCCCCAACTTGCCAAAAGTCCGTTCTTAACCACCTTTGAGAATTTAGTAATAAGGGACTTGCGTATCTTGGCAGAGGGCTTTTCAGGTTCATATGTGCCGAACCATAATTTGAACAGAGAAGAAAAACAGGCAGTATTATCCCTACAAAAAAATTCTATGATTGTAATTAAACATGCGGAAAAGGGGGGAGCAGTGGTGGTGCAGAGTAGGGCTGCCTACCTCAAGGAAGCCTATCGGCAACTTGAGGATGACACTACCTACTCTGTACTACCAAGTGACCCCACAGAGGGGTTCCTCAAAGTTTATAAAGAAATAATAGAGATGGGTGAAATCACTCAAGTGTTGAATAAAACTGAAAGAGCTTTCGTCTGGAACCCCAATCCTATTATCCCTGTCTTTTACCATGTCCCAAAGGTCCATAAGACATTGGTCGACCCTCCAGGGAGACCAATCATTTCGTCTATTGGATCTTTGGGAGATGGTTTTTCGAAATACATCGATCAATATTTGCAGCCGTTTGTGCGAGCTTTACCCTCGTTTTGTTGGACTCAGGGGATCTGATCAAACAATTAAAATCTGTAAAATGGGGAACCCAATCTTGGTGGGTAACGTTAGATGTCACATCACTGTATTCTGTTATCAGACATGATCAGGGGGTGGCAGCTGTCAACCATTTTATAGGGGGTCCAGATAGTAATCACTTCCATACTGCATTTATTTTAGATGCTATTAATTTTTTACTCACTCACAATTATTTTTTGTTTGATCACAAATTTTACTTACAATGTCAAGGCACTGCAATGGGCACAAGCTTTGCACCGGTGTATGCTAATTTATTTATGGGGTGGTGGGAATCACAATTCATTTTCACGAGCACGAATAAGTTTAGGAAACACATCACGTTCTATAAGAGGTTTATCGATGACCTCATTCTAATTTGGGAAGGAGATTTGGTCACTTTGCATGCTTTCTTTGATTATATTAATTTCAACACTAATAATTTGAAGTTCACTCACAAATATGATTTACACCATATAGACTATCTGGACCTTCGATTATTCATTGACATTGACAGGAAAATATAAACGGAAACATTTCGAAAACCTAATTAAAAAAATATGTTATTGAGAGCGGACAGCTGCCATCCCCGTACGGTCATTAAAGGTATCCCCAAAGGCCAATTCCTCAGACTGATGCGAAACTGTTCCACAGAGGAGAGCTTTGCCAGGCAGTCTGGGGAATTGAGCCAACGATTCCAACAACGAGGTTATAATGCTAAAGATGTGACTAGGACCATGGATCAGGTTTCTAAGGTGGACAGAGAGACTTTATTGAATGTTCAAGTTCATACTGGGCCAATTGAGGAAGATAAGACTAGGGATAAGAAAGGACAATCAGGCCATTTGGATAAAGATACACCACTTATGATCACACAATACAACAAATGTAGTCAACAAGTCCAAAATATTATTCGCAAACATTGGAACATTTTGTCATTAGATGAGAGCCTAAAAAAATGTGTAACAAAAGGTCCTCGATTTGTGTATCGGAAAGCCAAGACAATAGCTTCCTTTGTGGCTCCAAGCTATGGGAATACTTCCACTAATACTAGGAAATTTATCACAAAGGGGTCCTTCAGATGGGGAGGATGTAAAGTCTGCCAGTTTATGGTACCCTCAGCCCAATTTGAAAGTGCTGTGTCCGGGCGGTCATTTCCTATTAAAACCTTTATGAATTGTGACACACAATACGTGATATACCTTCTTAAGTGTAAGTGTGGAATTAATTACGTAGGAAGAACAACTAGGTCCTTAAAGATTAGGATACTAGAACACATAAGGTTAATTAAAAAACTGGACCAATCACACCCAGTGTCAAAGCATTTTTCTACATGTGCTAAAGGAGGGTTAAAAGGTTACACAGTGAGGGGCATTGAAAGGGTGTTCTTAAATGAGAGAAAAGGTGACTTGCTGAAATCTTCTGGACCGCAGGGAGGCCTATTGGATTTTTATGTTACAAACAAGAGCCCCCTGCGGTCTGAATATTGAGTGGAACTTGAGCCATTTTTTTAATTAAATTCCATTCATATATATTTTCTTGAATTAAATTCTATTGATATTGTTCTGCTTGAGATTCGACACTGGTTAGATCATTATCATTGTGCCTGATTTTCTCCACATTTTTTGTCATATACTTGTAATGGAGGATAGAAATTATTTTAATTGATTTCATTGAAGATTTAATGATGAATGCATGAGTATTGTTATTTTAATTAACATTGTAGGTTCAATATTGCATACTCCAGGGAGGATGCATACTTACTAGAGCAATAGGATGTCCATAGTCATTTTTTTCATTAATTCTATGATAGTGTCTAGTGGCTTTATATGGATATCACTATACTCTGGTTAGAATTTACGTATCTGTTTTTATTTATAGCTGACTATTGTCTAGAGAATCATTTAATGCTGTTTTTACATATTTTCATTGTGGGATGATATTGTGTGGAGAGGGGTTATCTGTCTAGATAGGATATAGTTTTTTGTCATTTTACAGCCCAGTATTTACAACTAAGGGCATTATGTTTCATTGAAAGTTGTTAAGATGGGTTGTTTAGAAACCTTTTTTTTTGCCTTTTTTAGGTCTTCCAGGGCTGTCAGGAGCGACGTCCAGTGGGGGGGGAGTGGTCAGTTGCACTTCCCAATTGCTGATTGGTCTAGTGGCGGCGCCTCTTCTCCTATGGGAGGTCGTGAGGGGCGGACCTTGGGAGACAGAGTAGCACCAGTTGCCCTATGTACATGCAGCTATTCATTCTGTGTACTTCCCCTGGGTGCGCATGAGCGTGGCGGGCGGGGGTGTGCCCGTCGGCTGTTGCCTTCTTGAGACAGTGACGCCTTGTGTGACGTCACGCGCATGCGCGGTAGGGTTGGGGCGGAGTGTTTAGTATTGCGGTTCAGCTGGGAACTACTCTATCAGATAGTCCTCTCGTGGGTGCGCATGCGCGTGGCTACTGAGTGTGCGCGCGGCCTTGGGGGGGGCATGCCAAGATGGGGATGTTTTTAGTTGCGACGGTGGCGCCCTCCATGACGTCACACGCATGCGCAATGGGGTTTTTTGAGGTAATTCTTATCAGGTGAATTGATTTAGCCTTGTTTAATGGGGGTATATAGGATACCCTGTTCATAATATGTTCCACACTCCTTGATAAAGGACCTACCCATCCGAAACGCGTAGGAGGTTGTTTGTTGCCCCCCCTGGGGCTATGTTTTTTATCAGAGATGTTCTGAAATAAATGGATTCGATTTTTGCACTACCTGACTCCCTGGCAGTGCGCTTTTGTCTCTTTGTTCTACCTACAATAGTATAATTTGCACTGACCAAGCGATGTCCTGTAATATTTTAGGGCTGAAGAGACAGTCACAATACTGTATATTTAAAAGTAAGAGCTACATATCTTCTAAGTTTTATATGTGCAGACATGCCCGAAAATTCTATCCGCTTGTATAAAACCCTAAGATAAGGAAAAAGAAATAAAATATACTTTAAAGCAGCCATGGCAGCCCTGTAATACTAAAAGTTTGAGACTAACATTATAATTTGTATGGGCAGGCAGACACAAGCTTTATCAGTTTCAAGGAAATAAAAAGATAAGTATTGTAATGGAATAAAAGCAAAACAATTTTTTTTCTTATCCATGATATATCTTTAATACTGTGGTCAATTTTAAAACGTATGTCTGCCAAATGCCTACATTCATTTCAAATAAATAGTTTTAACACTATGCAGCATATGGAGAATTGTAATACTTTGTAAAAGGTCACAATTAAAAATCTCTGTTTGAAAGACAACAGGTTCATTGAATACCTCCTTATTCTTTGCTGCCTTTTTATGTCTATATTGCTTTGTGGCTGTGTGGGTTGTGTAAAGGTAGATCATATCCCTATTTAGACTGGCTGATAGAGAGACCGCGAGATGACTGCAGATGGCTGAGCAGCTTATTTTAAAGGTGAGTATCTGTATTTTCTCTTCCACCAAACAAAGGATTATTGCTGCAGGGTCCCATTTAAAAACATGGACCTCAGCAGTGTTAATCCTTCTGAGCTGCAAACCTTGTTGTGCTTGTAGCCACATAGCAGCCCCCGGTTTCCATATTTTTCTCAGTGGCCACAAGAACAGTAATTCTTGCTACATAGGTACTGATGCAGCCACCAGTATTAGAACACTTACCTGGGAAATTCTGTGAGATTCTGTGAGATTCTGGGACAGTCTCACAGTAAATGCCGCAACATTGCTGTAACATTGCCTCAACATGTCTGTGAGATTCTTAATGGCCCATCGGATTAACACATCATTCAAACTGAATAGGACTGCAGGGACCCCTGCTGTGTTAATCTGATGGGCCATTAAGAATCTCACAGAAATGTTGAGGCAATGTTGCAGCAATGTTGGGCATTTACTGTGAGGCTGCTCCAGAGTGTCCCAGGCAAGAGTTCTAATACTCGTTGCTGCATCTGTATGTTGGTGTGAACTAATTTCATATACTGTACAATGTAATAATTACTGTATATAGTATGGGTGTATAATAATGTATATCCATACATATCTCAATAATAATAATGAATATTACATTTTTATTAATGTACAAATAAAATAAATGACTGATGTCCTTCTTTCATTTATTTTAATTGTACATGAATACAAATAATATATGAATTAATATTGCTGAGGTAGGTACATTATTGTACGCACATACTTTATATAGTCTCTCTCAATGGTAGAGACAAGTACCTACATTTGGAGGTGCAACCCCTTTCATGCCCTGGTAACAGTGCAATCAGTGACAGGACCAACAATGGGGTTCCCCACAGAGGCAGCTCCCTTGAGTGACAGGGGAGGAGGTGGGTCAAGGCCTGTGTTCTGCCCAATCCTGGGTTCAGACCTTGTACCTTCCTCCCACTGTACTTAAGGGGTTGCACCTCCAAATGTAGGTACTTGTCTCTACCATTGAGAGAGACAGGTAACACACAGGATTGTCTGCACATTGGCACCCCCTGTTCCTCTTCCCCTTTGGGGGAGAGTGAGTGATTACTTTTCCCATGGCACTGATAGAGGGTCAGGGAAGAGTAAGGACTGCTTCTGGTGCCCTTGGCCTGGAGTGGATGTCCAGGGACCATCTGGACATTGGAGACCTGCATTGAGCTGTATTGGGCAGAAGCCTGTGTGATATTGTGTATGCCGAGGAATCAACTGGTTCCAGTTAACTATAACTCCTGCCTGGTGTGCAATCTTTCTGGGGGGAGTTGAGTACGTTTCTTCTACAGGCAATTGGCTACATACATCTGGAGTTTGCAGCAGATGGAGGCGCTGTACTACCAGAAATAAGTATTGATAATGTACCCCAGAAGCCTGTCCAGATGTCCCCAATACCACTGGTGGACCACTCAGCATTCTGCAAGCCAACAGGTAGCACACACCAGACACCTGGTAATGGAAGAATCTCCCAGAGGGTGGTGGAAACACTGTTACAATAGTGATATAATATAACAAATTATATTTACCTTCATTATAAATCTTGCCAACCTTGCTGATACGGACGATATCCGACAGGATCATATTCAGATAGGTATCCATACTGAGCATTAGAGGAAAAATCAAGGTTCAACTCCTGTAGATACTAGTCAGGTAGGACCAGGTTACCAGATGGACCTGTCAAGGTTATTATCAGGTTGGGGCTGCTGTTCACAATGATTTTCAGATGGTGTCCCTTTACGAGAAATGGAAGTATGATTCAATCTGTTGGTCCCGTTTCTTCTCCTTCTGAAGTTGCCATGATCAAACATATTCCCAAAGGATGGTTCCAATACCCAAAAACCTCCTCTGACACCCAGATTGGCGGGGATACGAATGAAGCAATCATTAATTGACAAAGTAAAGCACGCTGAATTTTTTCCATTTACTAGAGTCAGCTGAATCCCTGAAGTATTCATAATTGGCAATGAGATAGCCATATATTTCTTATCTGCTGCATCATTAATTGCTGAATAAATTTAGAAAGATTATACTACAATCTGTTTTCCCTACAGCAATTGACATTGCACTCTTTGTCAGCTCATGAAAAAGTCAGGAGTGAGTGACCACAAAGTATAACTATAAGTAGAACACATTGAACATTTACGTTTTGCAACAAAATATTAAAACAACCAAATTTCGATAACGTCTTGAATGGTCAAGGCCATAAAACAATTAGGAATTGTAATGCATTGCAGTATATTGCTGGATCAGTCTTGCACCTGCTTGAGACTTACAGCACTCTACATAGACATTCACTGTGCCATCTAATGGACAGGCGCTGAATTTCAAACAAACAAATCTGAAATCTGTCTGCCATATCTTGTTTAATTCAGGTGTTAATAGCCTCCAGTTGTCTACAACTAAACGGAATGTATATTGATTACATCTCCAAAACAAAATGATTGATTTCTGGACTTTAGTTAAGGAAAACTGGACATACAGACAGGATATATCTGTATGCTATGCAGGGAAGCAGTTCTAGCAATGAGCTGAACCAGTTGCTGACTGGCTCCACTGTTGCTGAATAGAGCCATTGTCGCAGCATACTGCATGTTTAAGCTTACTGCTCACACCTGTACTGTAGCTAATCATACCTGTGGTGGACACTCCACCTGGCTTCCTTCCTATACTTTGTATAATCTATTAGCATATCTGGAACCTGCCCTGCAGATCGTTGAATGAGAGACACTGACTGATGTGTTTAATCCCAAGCACTGGGTTTGTGAGTACATTGATTGAAGTTGTTTTTATTCTGTATCATTATTTACTGAAGGTATTTCACAATAGGTGTGGTTGTGTGGGATTCTCTATTCCTTCAATTGGTTTTATCATCCTGGACAAGAGTTGGTAACTACTCTTTTGAAGAGAAAGCACCCATTCACTGTTTGGACATTTACCTACTGTATGGACTGATTTTATTTTATGTTAGTTCATGTGGTTTAATCATATTATCTGAATGCATTTGGTCATGTTTTTTTCAGCGTTCTCCAGAGTCTTATCTCCCTGCAACAACCAGGAATATTGGCATTTTTAATACATATTATTATTGATTTTTTTTTACTATTATTAAATTTGACCTGTTTTTGTTTTCTCCTATCATTATCACTATTATTTTACTCTGTTATATTCTATTTAATTAGATTTCACTTGTATTTCTAGCATACAATTGAACGATGAGGGTCCATTAAGGATCAGCATTTCGTATTTGGTTTCATGTAAAATAGCAATAATGGATGCAGGTCAATGGAATCGTTTAAAAATGATGATGGAAAATGTGATATAACACAAGGATTATTCAAAAAGAATTAGAAAATCTTTATTTTCTGAAACTAGACAATGGCATGACTTCATTGCCCTTTAGAATTATGTTAAACATAATATTTTCCCCAGAGGCATAACAATTAATAGGAAACCGGCTTTTGAAATTCAAGAGGTTGAATTTGCTACTGAATGGAATATTATACTATAAAAATGTTCTTTTGACCTTATGGATCTGCTAATTAAATAAAGAGAAAATAAATTAAATCATTTTTTTAGAAGGATATTAGTGAGATACAAAATAGAATTGAACCATTTGATGGAAGAAGAGTTATGGCATAAAATAAACAATAAGATTAAAAATTGGATTTTGAAAGAACTGTCATTTTAATAAAACAATGAACGTTCACAAGAGGCAAAAGAGATTATGAGTTAAATACTGTAGACAGATAGATTGGAGTAGATATAAAACATACAAATGTCCAAACTTTTATAATCCTAATGATGTAAGCAAAATACCATACAATAATAATACAGCTCAACCCTTTTATAACACTGTGCTTGGGGTCCAAAGAATCACATCGCGATATAACCGGATCGCTTTAGAAATAATGTACAATTGTATGCATTGTACAATAAAGTATTTAAGACACCAATAATCGTTGTAAAGTATTCATAAATACGAAAATTGGGAGCCACGCTTGCATCACGTTATAAGGGGATTCACGTTGTAACGGATCGCGTTATAACGTTGTTTAGCTGCATCAATAATAATAATAATAATAAAAAATCTACAGGCAAACACCAGTAGAAGATGTTGTTATACATTTAATTCTGAAGATCCCCTCCCCCCCAAGTAAATTACAATTGTTACAATAAACCTCATAATTTGGCACCTATCAAGACAAAAAAACAAAAGATAATAGATGCACAGGGGAAACATTTATTGTTCTTTACAGAGCCCTACTCCAAAAATATATAAATCTATGGGACTTATTCTAGTAGCTTCGATGCTATCACTACCAAATCGAACGGTTTGACATGACCCTACTTCCTGATCTGACGTTTGTGTTATCATGGTATTCATAAAGAGTTATCAAAAGTCAGAAACCGTGAGGTAGGAAAATGCCATTACCGCTCGGGATAACAGTGTCCTTATCTCAGCTTTTCTACTCGTGTGATCATCCTGCTGTCTGTAAGAAACAAAGAACGTATAAGGTGCTCGTATATAATGATCACAAAAATGAATGTGCAATAAGTGCAATCTAGTGAATATGCTGTGATAATGTGATTCAAAATAGTGGTAAACACAGTCTGTGAATAAAGTGACACCAATTATACCTATATTGTGACAACAAAAGTGTATATAAATGCTGCTCAAAACCCTTAGGGAACGGTCCATGGAATTCGCCTTCCAGAACAATTTTTCAAAGGTAGGGGAGCACAGGTTTCAATGTTATATATAAGAAAAATCGAAACACATCATAGTGCAATATGTCCTTAAAAAATAAGAGTGATGTGGTGAAAAGGAACCTCTGAATTGGGAACTCACATTCTCCCAGAATCAATGGGCATATACAAAACTGTGGCAATGTACTCAGTAGATGGTGAGGTTCCTATTCAATCTTAGCTCAGATGTATGTATGGTAATCCCCAATCTCATGTGGTGTGAACGTTGTAATGGCAATGGCAATTGCAATGCAGGAGTTAATAGAATGAGAAAGCCAACATAGTGCAATCCAGATAAAAATTATAGACTTTATATATATGTAGACAAGTCCCCTTGGACTACTGATTCTCTGGCCCCTCTAACACTGTAAGTCCCAGTAAAGCGTGGGCAGTGTTGGGAGTAATTCCTGCAGAGCATGTTTTATTGTTCTACGTGTATTATAAATAAAGTTCAGGAATAAATAGCCTGTTATTGTAAGGGGAGGGGGGTCTATAACTTTAGGTAGGCTGACTTACAAGCCACTCCATAAGGAAGGAGGTTTTTTTCCCCTCTCTAGAGTAATGGTTAAAGGGGAAGTTTTGGGCTGCCCTCCATGCTATGAGGACGCAGCAGAGAGCCTCTCCCAAGAACGAGTAGGCTGAGGCCTTGCCCTATTAGGGGGTAAGGTTTGCTGAGGAGGGATAGTCAAGGCCTCAAGCGGGTACTATATTAGGGACAGTATTGTGTGTTATCCTGCTGTGTACCAAATAAACCCCAGTTATACCAACTCTGGTTTGCTAATTGAAATATGACTACCCAAAGAAGAAGTGCCCCTGAGGTCCATCTTGGCCGCACCAGGATCCTCTTGGGCTTGAGGCACTGCCACTGACTATGAACCATCTGTATAGCCTGTCCTGATGCATTCCCTATACCAGAGATTCACAACCTTTTTTGTTTGGAGGAACCCTTTAAGTATTTTGTAAAATTTCGGGGAACCCCTATCTGGTTGACACATGTTCGATAGGGGTAAATCACAAAATAGACGTGTAAAGCAGTAGGGGTAATAAATAATAATTAACTCATACTTTTGAATAAACAATATGAATATATTTTGTAATGATTTTGGTTTAAACATCATCCCCCCCCCTGCATCTCCCATCACCCGCCCCCCCTGTATCTCACATCGCCTCCCCCTTCTGCATCTCACATCACCCCCCACGGATCGATCGATCTCTCTCCCCCTCTCCTTTCTCCCTCTTCTCTCCCTATCTTCTCCTCTCTCTCCTTCTCTCTCCTCTCCCTCCTTCTCTCTCCTCTATCTCCTTCTCTTTCCTCTCCCTCCTTATCTCTCCCCTCTCTCTCTCCTCTCCTTCTCTCTCCTCTCCCTCTCTCCCTCTCTTCTCGCCCTCTCTCCTCTTTCCTCTCTCCTCTCCTTTTTCCTCTGCCACTCCCTCCTTCTCTCTCCTCTGCACCTCCCTCCTTCTCCCTCCTCTGCCTCTTCCTCCTTCTCTCTCCTCTGCCTCTCCCTCCTTCTCTCTCCTCTGCCTCTCCTTCATTTTCTCTCCTCTGCCTCTCCTTCCTTGTCTCTCCTCTGCCTCTCCTTCCTTCTCTCTCCCCTGCCTCTCCCTCTCCCTCCTTCTCTCCCCTCTCTTCCTCTTTCTCTTCCTCTCTCCTCTCTCCCACACACACAGTGTCACACACTCACACACAGTCACACACAGTCACACACAGTCGCACACTGTCGCACACTGTCGCACAGTCACACACACTGTCACAGTCACACACACTGTCACAGTCACACACACTGTCACACACACTATCACACACTGTCACACAGCAGATGGTGGTACCGCAGGAAGCCATGAAAAGATAAGGAGAGCGAATGGAAGGTGGTAGATAGCAGTCATCAAGATTCGTATTTTTGTATCACAATCCAACTGTGGGTGCATTTACTCAGGTGGTATAGGGTAAAGAATGGAAAGGGGATCAAGTGGACAATCTAATATTGGTCCCTGGTTATAAAAAAAAACCTCTGAGGCGAATAAGAAGGGAGAGGGGGATGAGAAGGCTGATGAGGAGGAAAGGGATTGGATGAAGATTCCCACGTCTTTTGGGAAATGATTATGATCATTCTGCATTTGGCTAGCTTGATTGGGGAAAAGGGTATTGCAGTGTCAGGCTCTTCCTGGCGTCCTGGTCTGCAGTACCCATGCACATTCACCGGGATTGCTGCTGCTCTTGCTAGCTCTCTCAAAGAACCTTCCAGACTCTGAAACCTGATACCCTTCACCTGTCTTCTGTCTCTCAGTCTTCCTGTATACTGTAAACCTTCCCTTCCTGCCTATACTGGTTCCTCCAGCAACTTTATGGTTCCTGCTGCTTCCTGCTGCTGTTGCCTTGTCCTGCTCCCTTGTCCCAGTCATGCTCCCTTGTATAATCCTGCTCCCTTGTCCTTGTTCTGTCTCCTTGCCCCAGTTCTGTTCCTGCCTCCTCACTCCTGTGACACTGACTACACTACATTGCTGCCTTTCTGACCTCTGCCTGTGACCCCGACTATAATACACTGCCACCTGCCTCCGACGTCTGCCTGTGACCCGACTATCTGTTTTGCCGCCTGCCCATGATACCTGACTATTATCCCAATGAGCCTTTCCTGCTCCCTTCTATTACTGCAACTGGGACCAGCTCCTGCTGTAGTTCTCTCCTTGACATGCAGCTCTTGTCTGAAATTTGAGGTGTAAGGGTGTGTTTGGTTTGCCTAAGATGTTGGTCTTGCATGTGTGGGGAAATGAACTTACAGTGGTGCAGTCATTGGATTTAATCAGGATGATGGAGAGGTATTTAATGTGGGTGTTGGCGGATCTAGGTTTGGTGTGGACAGAAATGGCTCCCCAGTGGTTTGGAGGGGGGCGAGGAGTACGAAGGCAATTGAGCGCTTAAGGAGGAAGGTAATCAGAGCAATGGATGGGTTTGTGATAGAGCTGGGCAGTGTAGCCCTGAGACACTATGATCTGGATGGTGGGCAGGTGGGCCTGTTTAGGAGTGATTGGGTCCATATGTCAGACTTAGGGAACAACATATTTTTCTTAACCAGCAAATAGAGAAAGAATCTACTGTAGAATATCAGTAAATCAAAGTTAAGGATTGATAATAACATGAACATGTGTGATAAACATTCTGATTGGAGGTTGGACAGATATTGAAAAAAACAGTGCGTTAGCAGGTGAATTTGATTGAAGAGCTCATTAATGGGATAAGGAAATGCCTTTATTTGGAGTATTTAAAGACCCAGCAACTGTTGTTTATTTCAATATTTCATTAGAATATTAACTCTAAATTGTCAATTTAAAACTAAGGAACAAGTTCATTGTGAACCCTTTGCAGATAACACAAAAATAAATAAAAAATCTTACCCACATCATGCTACAGGGTTTCTATATACAGCTGAACCCCGTTATAGCGCGACCCGTTATAACGCAAATTCGGTTATAACGCTGTTTTCATGTGGCTCCCGTTTAAAAATAAAATAACATTTTTTTGCACACTGCCACACTACACACACTGCACACACTCTCACTGCACACACTCTCACCGCACACACTCTCACTGCACACTGCACTCACTGCACACACACTCACTGCACACTGTACACTGCACACACTGCACACTGCACACACTCCCAGCACACACTGCACACACTCTCACTGCACACTGCACACTGCTCACAGCACACACCTCACAGCACACTGCACACACTGCTCACAGCACACTGCACACTGCTCACAGCACACTGCACACTGCTCCCAGCACACTGCACACTGCTCACAGCACACTGCACACACTCCCAGCACACTCTCACTGCACACTGCATACACTCTCACTGCACACACTCTCACTGCACACACTCTCACTGCACACACTCTCACTGCACACACTCTCACTGCACCACTGCACACACTCTCACTGCACACACTCTCACTGCACACACTCTCACTGCACACACTCTCACTTCACACACTCACTGCACACACTCCCAGCACTCACTCTCAGTGCCCACACTCTCACTGCACACACTCTCACTGTACACACTCTCACTGCACACACTCTCACTGCACACACTCTCACTGCACACACTGCACACTGCACACACTCCCAGCACACTGCTCACAGCACACACTCTCACTGCACACTGCTCACAGCACACACTCTAACTGCTCACAGCACACAGCACAGCACACTCTCACAGCACACAGCACTCACAGCACACTCTCACAACACACAGCACTCACAGCACACTCTCACAGCACTCGTCTCTCACAGCACACAGCACTCACAGCACACTCTCACAGCACACATCACTCACAGCACACTCTCACAGCACTCAGCTCTCACAGCACACAGCACTCACAGCACACTCTCACAGCACACAGCACTCACAGCACACTCTCAAAGCACACAGCTCTCACAGCACACTCTCACAGCACACTCTCACAGCACACAGCACTCACAGCACACTCTCACAGCACACAGCTCTCACAGCACACTCTAACAGCACACAAAACTCACAGCACCCTCTCACAGCACACAGCTCTCACAGCACACAGCACAGCACACTCTCACAGCCCACAGCACTCACAGCACACTCTCACAGCACACAGCACTCACAGCACACAGCACTCACAGCACACTCTCACAGCACTCAGCTCTCACAGCACACAGCACTCACAGCACACTCTCACAGCACACAGCACTCACAGCACACTCTCACAGCACACAGCTCTCACAGCACACTCTCACAGCACTCACAGCACTCACAGCACACTCTCACAGCACACAGCTCTCAAAGCACACTCTCACACACACAACACTCACAGCACACTCTCACAGCACACAGCTCTCACAGCACACAGCACTCACAACACACACTCACAGCACACTACACCACAACTCCCACTCCCCCTCCCTACCTTTGGTGTCGGCTGCTGAGATCGGAGCGGAGCTGGCATCAGGAGGAGGGGGGGTGTCGGGAGGAGGGGGGGTGTCGGGAGGAGGGGGGTGTCGGGAGAAGGGGGGGGTGTCGGGAGGAGGGGGGGGTGTCGGGAGGAGGGGTTGTGTCGGGAGGAGGTGGGGTTTCGGGAGGAGGGGGGGTGTTGGGAGGAGGGGGGGTGTCGGGAGGGTGAGTGAGGAGCAGGCTGGGACTCGGAGGGCCGCGTAGGCTATGCCGCAGAGGGCCGGTAAGTGTGGGGGCCTGGGGGGGGGAGGAAATGGATGCCGGTGGTGGGAGGTAAGGAGCAGGTTGCAGCTGGACTCGCCGTTGCTAGGGGACATGTAGGGCTTCCGGCCACCTCTTCCTTCCTTCCTTCCTTCCCTCCTCACTCCCTCCCGATCAGGCACGCGGTGGCCATTTTTTTTAAAATTAGTGCGACCCCGGTTCTAGCGCGGTCGGATCGGGTGGCCCCCGAGGACCGCGCTATAACGGGGTTTAGCTGTATATATATAGCAACTGTAAATATTCCTGTATATTCATTTGCATGTCTTAGACAGGTCTGCAACCCTGTCTTTCACCATTATCACCCAGCAAACAGCACTTCCACTGCAGCAAGGGATTCTGGGAAATGACGTGCAAATGAGCACACAGTGCCACCTTTTATCTCATGCTCACATTACATGAGCAACCCTTAGTCAATGCATGCTGCTTTAAACACAGCTTTTAAGCAAGGACTTGGGAGATGCAAAGTCAGTTAACCCACTCACAGACATGTTTCAACCTTGATGGGTATCATCAGTATGAGGTTGGCTTGCTGACATTTGCTCAAATGAGATAAGAGTAGGTAATCACCACGACTATTAAGGTTATGGTGGGTAAAAAAAGTGACTAAAACCCTCCACAGTAAAGCATAAAGCAACTGTAAATATTCCTGTATATTCATTTGCATGTCTTAGACAGGTCTGCAACCCTGTCTTTCACCATTATCACCCAGCAAACAGCACTTCCACTGCAGCAAGGGATTCTGGGAAATGACGTGCAAATGAGCACACAGTGCCACCTTTTATCTCATGCTCACATTACATGAGCAACCCTTAGTCAATGCATGCTGCTCTAAACACAGCTTTTAAGCAAGGACTTGGGAGATGCAAAGTCAGTTAACCCACTCACAGACATGTTTCAACCTTGATGGGTATCATCAGTGTGAGGTTGGCTTGCTGACATTTGCTCAAATGAGATAAGAGTAGGTAATCACCACGACTATTAAGGTTATGGTGGGTAAAAAAAGTGACTAAAACCCTCCACAGTAAAGCATAAAGCAACTGTAAATATTCCTGTATATTCATTTGCATGTCTTAGACAGGTCTGCAACCCTGTCTTTCACCATTATCACCCAGCAAACAGCACTTCCACTGCAGCAAGGGATTCTGGGAAATGACGTGCAAATGAGCACACAGTGCCACCTTTTATCTCATGCTCACATTACATGAGCAACCCTTAGTCAATGCATGCTGCTTTAAACACAGCTTTTAAGCAAGGACTTGGGAGATGCAAAGTCAGTTAACCCACTCACAGACATGTTTCAACCTTGACGGGTATCATCAGTGTGAGGTTGGCTTGCTGACATTTGCTCAAATGAGATAAGAGTAGGTAATCACCACGACTATTATATATATATATATATATATATATATATGATAATATGCTCTCTAAGTTATCTTTTATTTAGAAAAAAAACCTTGATTACAAATAAGTTCAAATTAGAGGTGTAGTAATAGATCATAAAAACAATATCATTAAAATGCACAGTACTGTATGTTGTACAACCTTGCTGTAGAAACACAAATATTTTCCGAAAATGTTGGGAAATTTATTCTTGGAATTTGAGCTCATCCAATAAGATATAATGTACTTAATGCACTTTTAGGGCCAGATCCAGAAAGCTTTGTTAAGTTACTCAACGTGTTATTAACTTAATTTAGTGTCATGTTAACCCTAACCGTGTTCAACGTATAATAATATAGCGTTAATACAGTACATGTTTTCTACAATAAAGAGCATAGCGTTAATTAGAATTGGCAGGAGGGGTTAATAATGACATGCAAATGATTTTCAAATAAGGCATATTGTCATAACTTTGTATATCCACCAGAGTACGATAAGGCTAATGCAGGGACTTCACATTATGTTTTTAAGTTAGAACTAGACTGTTCTGTTAATCCTATCCAGATAATGATATTGGACGTCTGCAGTTTTTGGATGTGAGGCATAATTTAAATATCATAGTGTTATTTCCTGGCATTATTCTCCTCTCTCTCCACTTCAGCAAAAGCCCTATTTTGGTGTCTAGATAAAAGTAATGCCAAGAGTGCCACGCTATTAAAAGATAATGCAATGCTATACTACATTATATGACGTTAAGCCTATGCAGATGAGATGTAGATTGGAAGTTGTTGATTTTGCAAACTGTATAATTAGCATTGAGGATACCATCTTAACTGAGTGAACATAAGGTCTGTTTCTGTTTTAGGTAACGTCATGATATGAGTCGTGATTCAACAGAGTTTCATGGATCTAATCCTTAATTACCAGTACATATCAGTATTTATAGACTATAATTCCCAATTAGTGACATACAGTACACTGTAGGCACATCGCACATGTACACTGCCTCTAATGCATCACTGTACACACTGATAAATAAACAAAATGTATGTGCAATGGGCATAGGTGCAATCTCAGTTGTCACCATTCCTTTGTGACTTGTTTAAAAACTATGTGCTAACAACTCTCTACTGACACAAAGTAACTAATGTGTAAAGTGCTCCTTCACTGCTCTTCATGCATCACTGCATTTTGTGAGAAAAAGGACAAAAAGGGAATCAAATTTTCATCTGAGAAATCTTGTCATAACTTCACAAAAATCATTTATGCAAAAAAAGGTATTATTGCAAAAATGTTAGCTCAATGAGCAAAATATTCACCAAATCAAATAAAACTCAGGGGTTGCAATTTAAAAGTTGTACTTCCAATCACATAATTTCGAAAGAAAGGTAAGTTTTAAAAACTGCAGATAGTAGTATATCTCTTAGTGGCAGACATTACTTTCACTTCATATCAGTCCAACTAACATCCCAAAAAAGTATACTTACAGGAAGTGTCGGTCTTGAGAAGTGGCCAACCCTCAACTCATCTGTCCTCCACTTCACCGAAGGCCTCTGGATGGACGAAGGAGTCTACACTTCTCAACGACAAGACCAGATGTGATAATTTTGCATCGGATAAAGTGGTATGGACACCCGACATCCTTATGTATCTAACAATACAGATACAGACACACAAGGCTGTGTAACATCAAAAGCGTCACATCATAAGTGTACACTGGCGACACACTTTATTCGAGCTCGGCTAGTCCCACGAATTTGGGTATACTCGGGTGTATTGAGGTTTGTGACTGTTTTCTGCCCGAGTGCATTGCGTTATTTTCCAGGCAGGGATTGAAGCATTTTATTCCCGCTGGCTGCAATACTGCACAGTATATATATATATACTGCATTACAATTCATGAATTAATGCCATCTGGTAGACACGCGAAGCATTGCAGCCTATTAAATCCTAATCATTATCATTTAACAGATCAGCCGCCCGTCAGCCAGGCATGAACCATGGCTGGGAAGGCAAACGCAACGGGGCTTGTCTGAGGTGAGGAGCGGCGCATTCCAGGTATCTGCCAGGTACATACTGGGTATTTGCTCGAATAAAGTGTGTCGCAGCAGTACATCAAAAGTGTCTACAAGAGTTAATTTTGGAGTTCATATCTCTGGATATTTTATTTCTATCTTTCTATCTTTCTATCTTTAATCATGGATGCATTCTGAATATCTGGATTAACATTCTGATTTATCTCTTCAAACAGGTATGTGTCATTGAGCTGCATTCTACCAACCAGGGAAATTAAGATTTAATTGGCTTTTGGGATATGTGTCATTGAGCTGCATTCTACCAACCAGAGAAATTAAGATTTAATTAGCTTTTGGGGTATGTGTCATTGAGCTGCATTCTACCAACCAGAGAAATTAAGATTTAATTGGCTTTTGGGGTATTTTTGTGAGCTGATTCCTATCAATTGAGAGAGGAATGATAATCTAATTAACTATTTTGTAAGTCTGAGTTGATTAGACAAACCCCTCCTTTAAGTGTTAGTCAAATGCATGTGAATAGGGTACTTAAGTCACTGTAGCATGGCTGTTTAGCCATAAGGCTGTGTAACATCAAAAGCGTCACATCTTAAGTGTACATCAAAAGTGTCTACAAGAGTTAATTTTGGAGTGGAAATTGGAGGTGAAGATTGGAGGAAGATCTGGACTCTGCATTACAATGTTGCCACTGTGAGACATTAGCTTTTAACATCTGTGATTTATTTGTACACTTTTATCCTCCAGTACCTTGGAACTCTCTCCTCCTGCATCTCACTATGCCCTCCCTATTTCTTTTTCTGTTTACTGTTTCCTCACTCCTTTGTGAGCATTTCTGTTCTCTACAACATCCCCACTCCCCACTGCACCATTATTTATACACCTCTCTCCCAACAACTTCTTTACCCCTCAATAAAAAACACCCACACAAATCCTCTATTCACACCCTCTATCTACTCCTTCCTGCTGCTGGGGATCTTCCCTAAGCCTGAAGCCAGACATACACACCTGATCTCACTCATGCCTCCCTGCCACCTCTTCCCCTGTAAATGGTGTTAACCTTTTCATTTAACACTGATCTTCCTTACATTTTACCCCACAAATCAAGAATCCCAATAGCCTGCCCTCATGGCTAATGTCCTACACTCAGTCACTCCTACCACCCATTGTGACCAAGCACTGCCATCTACAGCACTTACTCCCTCACCTGCTGTCTCTGTAAGTTTCCCATTAAACCTCTTAGATTCTAAGTTCTTCGGGGCAGGGATTTCCTTTCCTATTGTCTGATTTTGCTGCACTTATTGTATAATTATAATTCCCTGTACTGTATTCTTTGTGAAGCGCTGAGTATACTTTTGGCGCTATATAAATAAAGACACACAATACAATACAATACCCAGATATTTACACATGCAATTTAAAGAAAAACACCTCAAGTTAACAACAATTTAATAATGGTAAAAAAACAATCTACACAAACCCTAATAGAGGTATATTAGTATATTAGTATTTCATCTGGTAGTGTTAGGACCTGTGAACTGGGCCTGCCTTGTTGTGGCTCACAGGCTTACAATGCTTTGGCCAAAGGGTTAAACTAAATGACCCTTTTTCAAGAGAATATATAAGTATTTTACAGTGTATTTTTGTCATATTGGATGTAGCATTGGGCTTCTCTGTTGCTTGTTGTATACATTTGCCACGCTCAATAGCTCTCCTTTTTGACACTTATATACATACTGTATATATTTTGTGGGGGCTCAGGGGTTCTCAAAAAGAGCTTCCTGGGGTTCCGTGTGCTGTTTGTTACACAAACCCTATACCTAAAGATTATGAAATAATTTTTTTGTCTCAATAGGAACTTATCTAGATTTCAACCTTCAGTCCACATTTTGATACGATCATCTTAAATAAAAAAAAAAGATTCTCTACATTTACCTCAGTACTTGTGATGGGTGAAATTGTCTCAGAAGCCCAAAACTGCTGAAGATTTGCACGTTCCTTTCAGCTTCGGAATTCCCTGGATCAGTCTCAAAAAGGCAGATTCATTTTTGCTTTCTATCACTGAAAATTCAACTTCTGAATCTGGAAAGTGCTTTATTATGGGAGGAGGAGTATATAAATGGGGGTGCAGCTTCAAGTCCAAGCCATTATGTTTTAGGCAGGGCTTGGCTGTGGGTTTGTAGGGCTGCTGAAGCTGTAGCACTATGGGTATACCATTTATACATTATTTACTTTATAAAACTTGTGCTTAACTATTAAACTGTGGCTGAGTGGACTGGCCCTTGTCTGTGTGAGTCCATTTCACTCTCTGAGCTGGTGCTTGGGCTTTTCTCCTGTACTGTATCTATTATAAAGATTATACAGCAGTATATTAGTAATAATAATAATAATATGCTAATAACAATACTGTGTTCATTAATTTCAGCGAGGGTTAAACTTATTGTGATACAATCACTGTCTCAGTATAGACTTCAGTGGTGCAGCTAGTATGCTTTCCTGCATGCAATCAGTTAAGCTCCCGTGGAGAGACGAGAGACACGAGCGAGAGAGAGAGAGAGAGAGAGAGAATGAGAGAATATTGGATTCTCTGAACTCTTGCAGGGTCTAGAGGGAATTACCTGGAGCCACAACAGATACATGTTATATTGCTGTGCCTAGACACTGTGTATATCGTTTATATATAATAGTACATATTTTGGGGTGGTAACCAGCTTAGCTGGACAGCCTTAAACGACCGGTGGGCCGGTTATTGTATTATTTAACCCCTGTAAATAAACCCTGTTTAAAGGAGCACAGAGTTACATGCCTAAATATGGGACCTAAGATACTGCGACATGATGTAGAAATCGCTATTCGTGGAGTTTACTGCGGACAGTCGAAAAGGAACAGAGCAGTGGAAACGGTGGATTTGAAAATAAATGCAGGGAGTTAAAATGGCCGGCCAGCAATAGTGAAATAAACTCTGTGAGTGAAGTCTGCCCCACTGTGCATGACCAGTTGTGCTTACAGGATACACAGGGAAAGTGAAAAATGGAGGAATATCTGACCACGTTTCAGCGCAGAAAAATAGAAAGTACTTCTGCCTTAATGCAGAAGTTGCAGAAAATGGACAAGGTCACAGACTGAGAGTACTGCAGCATTGGTACAGCAGATGTCAAAATCCCGGATTGAAAAATTGCAACAGATGGCTATGTCCAAACTGAAAGGACTGCGTTGTTAGTTTAGTAGATGGCGCTGTCCCTACACCAGGTCCAGCAGGAGCACTCCATGAAAAAGACAGTCTCCATTTGCAGCAGAACCTGCAGAATTTTCCCCCCCGTGTGGTCAGGGAGGCGTGGGTCAGAATAGAACAGAGTGCCTGGCGCAACCATCACAGGAATGACGACTAGGCTTGGGATGACAAAGGTTACTGCCATGAATGGAAAACCGAGCGAGTCGGACCAAACGAGTGCCGGATGGAAACAGTATTATGAGATGTCCCCGAAAGACGTTCAAATCTGTATCACAGTTAGACGTTTCTCAGCAAGAGGCTTGAGCGCTCAAAGCAGAGCTTGGTAAGGTAAAGAAAGAATTTACATAGAAAAATTAGAAGTGCAGGAAGCACTGGAGAGTGCAGAAAGAAGGCTGCATAAAGAACACGTCTCCCTGGAACAGTGCACACAAGTGGAGCACAGACTGCGGAGTCAGCAGCAACAGCTGCATGCGAGAGGCCGAGGTGAAAAAGCCGGATGCTGAGGAGAAGCAGCGAGTGCTACAGAAAGAAAGTTTCCTGGAGCGTCTAAGTACACAATATGTCCCCACAGGGCACATGAAGAGCTGAAGGCTACTTGAGAATCAACAGAGCATCGCTGGAGGAGGAGCTTAGATGCCAGTTGAGTGGGAGAAGGTCCAGAAACTGGAGCAAGAGAGGGAGTAGGTGTCCGTCAAGTGGCCAGCCTGACACTGCTCTATGAGACAGAGGTGACCGATGCCCACTAGCTGCTGGACCACGTGGCCAATGAGAGTGCCTGATTGCAGCAGGAGCTGGACAAGGTCCGTGAAGAGCACTGGCAGCTGCAGGTCAGAAATAGAAAAAAAGGAAACAGATTTAAGCCTTGCTCTGAGTCAGCTGTGAGATGTGTACTCGCGACTCAATGCTAAAGAAGCTGAACTGGCAGCTGCACTGAGTGGAAAAAGAAGTACAGAAGGACAGCTTCAAAACCTGAGGAAGGACCTGGAGTCTGAGTGTGCTGGCTGCAAGAAGGCAGAGAAACAAAGCGTGACCTGGGCGAGGAGCTCAAGGCTCTGAAAACTGATTTGGACTTTACAGCTTACCAGCAGGAGGTTTCTCAGATGAAGTTGGAGAAAAAGGTTACAAACCTAAAACAGAACCTTGGGTCACAGAAGCAGTACATGGAAAAGATGGCGGTAAAATTAAAACAAAACGAGGCTATGCGGAACAGTAATGCACAGGTGTCTCCACTACAGGAAAAGGCGTTGACCCGGCCCAAGCATCTGTATCCCACAGAAACTAATGCCCGTGAAGATAAGGATGCAGTGAGAGCTGGGGACACCGCTCAACTGCAAAATGAGATTGTAAAGTTTGAACCGCCTGATCAAGTTGTGCGTTCCTGTAAGCATAACTGAATGCTATTGCAGTACTACAGTCTACTTTCCACAAAGCATGGAATAGGAGGACCAAGTTGCAATGGAATAGCATAGTGAATCCAGTCGTACTGCAGTGCCCACAGGGTCCAAAGTGAATTCCTTGCCATGAGGGCAGCTGCTGTAAAGATGCAGTCTCTGATTAGACTGGGACTTAAGGGTGTCTGTGATTGTAAACTGAGAAAGACCACACAGATTATCCAGCGATACTCTCGTCAGAGTACGTTAAGGAATCAAGAATGAAAGGTCGAAGCCTACGAGTCTGCTGACAGTAATAGAGAGGTGCCATGGGATGCACTTTGGGCTAATGGGAATCCCACCCAAGTTGCAGTACTGGAGCCAAATGGTGTGGAACCAGACACAGATTGTCATGGGAGTGACAAGAATGGAAAAGATGTTCCAGAAGAGAAGATTGAACACCAGGCAATGAAGGTCATCCTGGCTACAACACTCCCAGATGCCAACACAGCAAAGGAACCAATGTTAGTGATGATATCTAAATTGTCTAGCATCGCAAAACGTTTGGTGGATGATATGTCTGTAGTCTCAAGCTTTGAATGTGCAATGGAGAAACGCTGAATTATGGTCTGCACAAGAGAAGGCCAAAATTCACTGGGGAGGAGCACAATGAGCTGACCAACGAGGTCAAGGCTCTTCTGCAGGATAAGGGAGACTGAGCACTAGAGGAAGAATATGGAGGTGCATCTTCATGAACTGCAGGTCAAGGTCACTGAGGGGGATTGGTCCTGGCAGAGAGAGCTAACAGACTGTAGTATGCTCAGGAACCTTTGCTAGAAGGAACATTGCAAAAGTGGAGCTTCAACGCTAAACTCAAACTGGCACAAGACAAAGAGGTAGCTAAATACCATTCATCAGGCACAGAAGGCCTAGTAATTGTTCCAAAAGGAAAATGCCTCAATTGGAAAATGAGGAAAAGATGGACGTCGGACATCTCCCATAACAGGACAATGTTATGCTGGGAGGGGGATATGTGATACAATCACTGTCTCAGTATAGGCTTGAGTGGTGCAGCTAGTATTCTTTCCAGCACGCATGCAGTTAACCACCCCTGGAGAGACTTGTTGCAGCTGCAGAACTCTTAATTGAACAAGGAAGTGTAGAAGGCAGACACAGAGAGCTTTCTTCTGAGAGACTGCTTTCCGAAGAGAAGGGAGAGAGAGAGGTCTCCCCAGCTAGGAAGAGGTTGGCACAGTCCCCTACGCTCGCTGAACGGTGTTCGTGGAGCCTGCTGGGGCTGCTTGGTTGTAATCCCAGAAAGAAGGAAGGGCGTGTGACTGCACTGAAGCAGGGATGTCCTGTCCTGGATATAGGAACTACAGAGGGATTCCCTGAACTCTCACAGGGTCCAGAGGGAATTACATGGAGCCCCAACAGAAACAGATAAAAGATCTGATAAGATAAAATAATATCAAAACATTTTATTGCTGTGCCTAGAGACTGTGTATATCATTTATATATGATAGTACATGTTTTGAGGTGGTATCCAGCTTTGCTGACCACCCAGTTAGAAAGGGCTGGAGCGATTTAGTCAATCTCTTATGAAGGAGTAGATGTTTATTTTATGGTTCTTTTTGCCTTAAAGGGCCGGTGGGCCGGTTATTGTATTATTTAAGCCCTGTAAATAAACCCTGTTTAAAGGAGTACAGAGTTTCCTGTTAATATGGGACCTAAGATAGTGCACGTGATGCAGATATAACAGTATACACATTTAGTTTTTCTCATTCACTGCACCTATTGTACTTGTGCGCATCCCAGGTCATGGGGGCCAGCAGTCTCTGCCATTCTATTACAAAGAGTTTCCACATTGGTACTACCACTGCCAGTTCCACAGCAATAACAGCAGCATACAGCCAAGCAAATCAAGAAGAGCTGGGCGTGCGCTCTATAAACAGAGCGGGGATGCGCGCACGATCAGCAACCAGCTCAGAGGTCTGTTTAGAAGCACGTAAGGAGGGAACACGCCATATAGGACGTGTTCCCTGATACCTTACAGTACCCCCGATTCCTTACAGTACCCACCCCCCTTGAGTAGCGGCCTCAGGACGACTCCCAATTGGCTTCTGTGGGGACCTGGCATGGAATCGTTTCAACAAAGCGGGAGCGTGCACCTGATGGTGTGGTATCCAGGATCTCTCTTCTGGACCGAATCCTTTCCAATTCACAAGAAATTGAAGTGATCCTCTGGACCATCTCGTGTCAATTACAGATTGGACCTCAAATTCTTCTTGGCCTTATACCATCACCGGTGGAGGCCTAGGAGATCGATCAGGAAACCGAGAGCTTTTCAGAACAGGTTTAAGAAGTGAGACATGAAAAACTGACGGAAGTTTCATGGCCTGAGGAAGTTCCAAGCGGTAAGCCACAGGAATGATCCGTTCCAGAACCGTGAAGGGGCCTAAGAATCTTGGAGCCAGCTTCAGCGTAGGGGTCTTCAGTCTGATATTCCTGGAAGACAGCCACACCTTGTCTCCTGGCCTGAATTTGGGTGCCTCACGGCGATGACGGTCAGCCTGTGATTTTTGTCTGCGTACAGCCTCCTGGAGAGTGTTCTGAATCTTTTTCCAAGAATCTTGTAATGAGTTAATTCTGGAATCTGCTGCTGGGATGCTGGACGGTGTAGAAGAGATAGGAAGACTTGATGGGTGGAACCCATAATTAATAAAGAATGGTGACTCTAGGGTTGACTCGTTTTAAGGAGTTATAGGTGAACTCAGCCCAAGGGAGCAGGTCCACCCAGTTGTCCTGTGCATCAGAGATAAAACACCTAAGGTACTGCTCCAGCGATTGATTTGTCCTCTTGATCTGCCCGTTGGTCTGTGGGTGGTATCCTGATGAAAAGAGAAGAGTAATATCCAACCTCTGAGGAAAGGCCCGCCAAAATGTGGACACAAACTGAGATCCACGATCGGATACTATGGAAAGAGGAACTCCATGGATGCGTAAAATCTCCTTTATAAAGATGTCAGCCAGGGTAGCAGAATTGGGAAGGCCTTTGAAGGGTATGAAATGTGATTGCTTCGAAAAAATGATCCACCACGAGTATCATGTTCATGCCGCTATAAACAGGGAGCTCGACGATGAAATCCATTGAAAGATAGGTCCATGGACGGTCAGGAAGAGGCAAGGGACGAAGCAGACCTGAAGGCTTGTTACGAGAGGATTTATTGCGGGCACAGACAGAGCAGGATCTGATTAACTTGTCGACATCCTTGAGTATGTTAGGCCACCATAAGGTGCATTTGATTAGATCCAAAGTTCGTTTCATACCTGGATGACCGGCCGATTTAGAGGAGTGACCCCGCTCAAGAATCTTTTTGCGGAACTGTGGAGCAGCATATAGACAACCCTCCGGCACCTCTAGACCCTCAGGAACGTATGATTGAGAAGAGAGAATTTTGTCTAAGATGTCAAAAAATTGGCTGAAACAATGTATTTAGGGGGTAGGATTGTTTCAGGAATGTCCTCTGTATGGTTCTCCGGGACAAATTGGTGGGATAGAGCATCAGCCTTAAGGTTCTTAGTTCCAGGAATATAGGAAATAATGTAATTAAATCTTGAAAAAAAAGAGCCCAGTGAGCTTGACGTGAACCGAGGCGACGAGCCCCCTCAATATATAATAAATATCTAAGGAGATAAAGGCCGGCTGAAGAGGACGTCCGTCGATGGCCTCCAACCTGACAGGCACATGTTTTTTCACCAGGGGTATTTTATTTCTCATGGCGAAATCTTGGTCCACAAAGTTTCCACCAGACCCAAAGTCAATGAAGGCAGATGTGTGAGCGAGAAACTCAGGACCCTCAAGAGTAACCGGAAGTATGATCCTAGTTGGTAGAGTTTCCTTACTGTAAAGAGTAGAAAGAATAGTACCCAATGAGATCTCCTCATACCTCATTGGGTGTTGGCGTTTCCCGGCTTTGTGGGACAGCGAAGTACGAGATGCCCAGGTAACCCGCAGTAGAGACAGAGACCTCCATTCCTCCGGTGTTGTTTCTCAGAAGAAGTGAGCTGGTGACTTCCTAGCTGCATAGGTTCTGGAATGTCAAGAGGTGGGGAGAGGTTCATAGAGGCACTGCGGATGGGAACATGGGTTAAACAGGACCGTGGACAATGACGTTCAGCCCTCCTTTCTTGGAGGCGCTGATCAACACTGATACATACGGAAATAAGTTCTTCCAAGTCGGTAGGACGTTCCTGAGTGGCTAACTCATTCCTGAGTGGTTTGGAGAGACCCTGCAAGAAGGCTGCTAATAAAGCTTCATCATTCCACCCTGTTTCTGCGGCAATGGTTCTGAACTCAAGGGCGACAAATTTATTGTCCTGTGAAATATGAAACAGAGCAGAGGCTGCAGTGACCTTTTGGCCTGGGGTGTCAAAGACCTGTTTAAACTCTAGTTTTAAACGTGTGAAGTTCTGTGTAAGCTCCGGTCTTAGCTCCCAGATGGGGGAAGCTCATGCCAAGGTGTCTCCGGTGAGCAGGGCAATAATGTATGCCACCTTTGATCTATCAGAAGAGAAACGTGAAGGGGTTAACTCGAATTGTATATCGCATTGATTGAGGAACGCTCTACAGCCATGTGGGTCCCCCGCATAATGATTGGGCGTAGGAAGACGGGGTTCCAGGGGCAAAGATACCTTAGAGGTAGGAGCGGGAGATAGTTGCTGGTCTGATAACTCTGGACTGGTACTGACGTGCTGACAAAGTGGAAATGTTTTGCATCAGGGAATAATTCTGATTCTCAAAATATTGAAAGTGCTCAGCAATAGAGGCTAAGGCCTGGCCCACCTCAGGGGCATTCACGTTCGTTTGGCTGAGCATACTGTAACGCTTGCGCTCACCACGAACAAGGCGGCCCCGGTACTGAGGTGGGAAAGTACAAGACTGCGCACCCACAGCAGTGGGAGCACGCCTGGAGGGTGGATAGTCAGCGTAGCCGGGTCTGAGTTGGAGAGAGTGGGTTAGTGTGAGTCCCGGAGTCATGGGGCGGAGCCAGTGGGATGGTTAGTGTCTGTTGTGCCGTGGTTGTGGGTTGGAGCCAGGAGAGTGGTAGATTGTCCGAAAGCCGAGGTCTGGGATAGAGAGGTGCGGGTAGTCAGGTACAAGCCGGGGTCTTTATCCAGAGGTGGTCCAATAGTCAAGCCGGGGTCTTTACCCAGATGAGGTCCTATAATCAAGCCAGGTCGGTACACAGGAAAGCAACAGAGAACACAGCAAGGCACAAACAAAGCAAGGCAAGGCATGGCAAAACAAATGCAGGAACACAAGGTCACAAGAGATATGCTCAGCAAAGCAGGAAGGAATGTGGAAGTCCTTTATAGCAAACAGGAACCAATGAGGCTGGGGGTGGAACGGAGGTGCGGCCTCCGTGGAGGTCAGGATAGGCTGCAGGAGACAAAGGGGCACTTAGGACAGTTGCCACGCAGCTGGGGGTGGTGCACGACATCACGTTTGCACGCCGCACGCGAGAGAAGTGCAGTGCGTCCGGGGGGCAGAGCCAGAAGAGGTGCGTGTGCGCATGCGCTCTGTAAACAGAGCGGGGATGCGCGCACAATCCGCAACCAGTGCAGAGGTCTGCGAAGAAGCAGGTAAAGAGGGAACACGCCGTATAGGACGTGTTCCTCAATTCCTTACAAGTACCTAGACCTGCCCTATTATGGGGCGGGGTTACAAGCCCTTCCCCTCGGGTTTAAAACATCACCAAATTGAGGTGGTTGATTATGGGACTGTGTTTTAACCTTTTCCCTACCAGAGGTCAAGGAGATTGGGAGGGGCTCTTGGGGCCTCCAGGAAGTTATTGTGACATACTGTTTGTGTTTAGTGCTAAGCAGTGACCACAGCAGGGTGAAATACAATATGTTATTTTTGTTCTCGGTTAATATACAGTATAAGTATTGCAATAGTGAAAAAAAGGGGAACTGAAAGCCTCTGCTGTTTTAAGGACAGCTTTTCAAGTAAGAGAAATCAGCTGCTTGGCGAGAAGCCCTTATTCGACGCTCATCGCCAGCTTCTCCAACTCGTGGTATTCTAGGAGCCCTGATCAGCATCTTGCAGCTGATCGCCACTCTCGAATTGATAATTTAACGCCAAATGGCCCCACCAAAAAAAGTTGGCAAGAAGCTGGGGATGAGCTGGCAATAAATGCAGAGACGGGCATGTTTCCTGCCTCGGATTAATGCCGGGGGTCTCCGGGCCAGATAATAATATCAGCACCGGAGACCCTCGGCATGCATCTGATGCAGGAAAAATGCATTTACAGCCACTTCATTAATGGAGCGGCTAACCGCGAAGGCAATAAAGGGGCTAAACACCCATGCCAGGCTTATTGTGGGTTGCGGGGGTGAGTGAAGGGGGTATTTGGCCCGTATTGGTTGTTTAGGCCTTGCTGGGGGTCTGCAGGTGGACTTAACCCCTTCATTACCTTAGCAGTTAATACATATATATATATATATATATATATATTTAAAACCACAGACAGAGCATGAAACACAGACAGAGCTCAGTGCTACATTCATTGACACAAATACACGGTACAGTGCCTATATATATATATATATATATATATATATATATGTATATATATATATATATATATATATATATATACAGTGCTTGACAAATCACCCACAAATCTACTCGCCGAACCAAAAAATCTACTCGCCACCTAGTCCCGCCCCAACCCCGCCTTTAGTCCCGCCCCTAGTCCCGCCCCCAACCCCGCCTCTAATCCCGCCCCCAGCCCCGCATTTAAAAAAACCATCAATGAAATAAATTGAATAAATTCCTAGTAAGAACATTCGTTTTTGACATAAGTTTATTTATTGTATTACATTATACTACAATTAGTCCTTGTGTATAAATGTCAAATCTAGAAAAAAAGCCAGATGTGAATGACTAGTTTCCTGAACCCCTTAACCAGTGTCTGGACGTCCCCACTTCACAATATTTAAAGCAGCAATCTCGCCTGGGATCTTACCTGATCTGCAGTCCGTCAATGTCCAGGTACCCTCATTCCCGCAATGTTATACATTGGAGGGGATGTGTTCCCTACCTGTCTTCTGGGTTAGGGGGGGTTCCGATGTCTCCCGTGTGAAGCTTGAGTCATATCTGGAAGAAAGCAGTATAGGTTATTTCGGTGTAGTATAGGGCAGTTAAGATATATAGGGTAAATAAGATATCCAGATCCAGATTGTGAGACAGAGAGACGGAGAGAGATGGTGAGAGAGATGGAGAGAGAGGGTGAGAGAGACGGAGAGAGTGGGTGAGAGAGACGGAGAGAGAGGGTGAGAGAGACGGAGAGAGAGGGTGAGAGAGACGGAGAGAGAGGGTGAGAGAGACGGAGAGAGAAGGTGAGAGAGACAGAGAGAGTGTGAGAGAGACGGAGAGAGTGTGAGAGAGACAGAGGGTGAGAGACAGAGAGAGGGTGACTGTGGGGGGATGGGGTGACTGGGTGGGGTGATTGGGGGTGTGGGGTGACTGGGTGGGGTGATTGGGGGTGTGGGGTGACTGGGTGGAGTGATTGATTGGGGGGTGGGGTGATTGATTGGGGGGTGGGGTGATTGGGGGGTGGGGTGATTGGGGGGGTGGGGTGATTGTGGGGATGGGGTGATTGGGGGGGTGGGGTGATTGGGGGTGTGGGGTGACTGGGTGGGGTGATTGATTGGGGGGTGGGGTGATTGGGGGGTGGGGTGATTGGGGGGGTGGGGTGATTGTGGGTTGATTGTGGGGGTGGGGTGATTGGGGGGGTGGGGTGATGGGATGTCTGACTTGGTGGGGATTACTGACTGTCTGACTGGGTGGGATGACTGGGCAGGGGGTGGGATGACAGACTATGACTGACTTTTGACTGACTGGGTGGGGGGGGTGACTGACTTTTGACTGACTGGGTGGGGGGGGTGACTGACTTTTGACTGACTGGGTGGGGGGGATGACTGACTGACTGGGTGGGGGGTGACTGGGTACCTCTGGTGTCCTACACGTTCTCTCTCTCTCATACACACACACACATACACACTCTCTCATACCCATACACACACTCTCTCATACCCATACACACACTCTCTCATACCCATACACACACTCTCTCATTCCCATACACTCTCTCCCTCTCTCTCGTATACCCCTCTCTCTTTCTCCCATACCCCTCTCTCTCTCTCTCTCTCTCTACCATACCCCCCCCTCTCTCTCTCTCTCTCTCTCCCATACCCCCCTCTCTCTCTCTCCCATACCCCTCTCTCTCTCTTTGTCCCATACCCTCTCTCTCTCTCTCTGTCCCATACCCTCTCTCTCTCTCTCTCTCTCTCCCATACCCCTCTCTCTCTCACACACACACACACACACACACACACACACACACACACACACACACACACACACACACACACACACACAAACACCCTGCTACTACCTCCCACCCCGCGTGGGCAGCGGGAGCACCGGAGGGAGGGGAGAGAGACACCCGAGCCGTGCGGGCACCGGAGGGAGGGGGGAGAGACACGAGCCGCGCGGGCACCGGAGGGAGGGGGGGAGAGACACCCGAGCCGCGCAGGCAGCGGGAGCACCGGAGGGAGGGGGGTGAATCACCCGAGCTGCGCGGGCAGCGGGAGCACCAGAGGGAGGGGGGAGTGACACCTGAGCCGCGTGGGCAGCGGGAGCACCGGAGGGAGTGGGGAGTGAAACCCGACCCACGCGGGCAGCACCGGAGGGAGCGGGGGTGAAGCACCCGAGCCGCACGGGCACCGGGAGCGCCGGAGGAAGGAGGGAGAAACACCAGTACAGTATATATAAATATTTATTACAGTGCATTAAATTCCCCCCCACCTCAAGCATCTGTCCACAATCCTCTCCATGACCGGATCAGTGCAGGTCTTGTAAGCAGAAGGTGACACAATTATACAGGAGGATATATAGGAGGAGGAGCAGCAGACACACGCGCGCGCGCACCCCCAACCGCCCCCCCATTACTTACCCGTGCAGAGAAGGAAGGGCGGTTTGACGTCTTGGCAACTCCAAGCCGCGTCACAGCCGGAGGGTTTTTTTTTTTTTTTCGAGCAGGGGATTTTGTTTTTGCAGAGCAGGGGAAAAGCTACTGGCCACGAGCCAATATCCGATTGCAGCTGGCGAGTTGGCGACCGGGTTTGTCGAGCACTGTATATATATATATATGTATGTATGTGTATAAATATCTTTTGAATAAAATGGTCTTTTAGTTTAACTCTTTGGCCAAAGTGTCGTAAGCCCTTGAGCCCCTCCAAGGCAGACCCCGTCGCAAGGGTCCTAACACTAATATAAATTCTTAATAACCTGTACATTACTATAATAATAAGCAACAAATATTGTGATATACTCAAGCTGCAGCCTAAACACCAGCGGTTTTCCCCAAATCCGCAAATTAAAATCTAAACAAAACAGTGTTCATGGCGCAAAGTGATATAACAGTTAATATGTGCAAATGAACCCAGAGTTAGTTAGCACTGAAAAACACATAATACTGTAACTCCAAGTAGAAGATTCTTCAGGTCAGCAAACTCTTTGTAGACCCTCATATGAAGAAAAAAAACAAACAAATGCAAAGGATGTAGTGCTTTAAGATTTACTTTAAGATGACAAACAACACAGCGGGGATGGTAACACAGCCACACTCTCCCCGCTGTAAGTAAACAAGAAGTGACTTTGGGCACACTTTAACCCTTCTCCTTAGATAACAGCAACCGATGCGACCGCTCCACTTTTCAGTCAGAAACAGACCGCGATTGCCTCTACCAGCGTCTGTCACCCGCAGTGGGGGCACTCCGCGGCGTCACGGCCGTCTCAGCAGTCTCCTTCCAATCAGGGCTTCTCAGTAGATTGGGTACAGTAGCCTCAAAGCATCAAAAAAGGCCCAACATGTTTCGTCTCGTCTTCATCTGGGGTCATGTTTAATGCTAACTGTGATGCACTTATATACCAAACTAGGCATCAAAAATAAAGCCAACTCAGCTGGATACTACATAGTGAGCCAGTGACTAGCAGAGATGGTAATTAGCAAAACCTGAGCGTGCAATGCACCAGGCACTTACCTACTTGAATGCCCAATTAGTATGCACTAAGACAAGTTATGCAGTAAGCTAATATATGTTTTTAAAAGACATACAAATATTTAATATTTAAAATACTTAGTTAAGTTATGGTGGGTAGGAAAAGTGACAAAAAAAACCTCCACAGCAAAGCATATAGCAAATGGAAATATTACTGTATGCTCATTTGCATGTCTTAGACAGGTCGGCAACCCCGCTTTTCACCATTATCACACAGAACACAGCATTTCCACTGCAGCAAGGGATTGTGGGAAATGACATGCAAATGAGCACACAGTGCCACCTTTCGCTTCAAAAGATGCCACTGTGTGTACATTTGCATGTCATTTCCCAGAATACCTTGCTGCAGTGGAAGTGCTGTGTGCTGGGTGATAATGGTGAAAGGCGGGGTTGCAGACCTGTCTAAGACATGCAAATGAGCATAGAGTAATATTTCCATTTGAGATATATATATATACACAGTCATGTGAAAAAGAAAGTACACCCTCTTTGAATTCCAAGGTTTTACATATCAGGACATAATAACAATCATGTGTTACTTAGCAGGTCTAACAGTTAGGTATATACAACCTCAGATGAACAACAACACATGACATATTACACTGTGTCATGATTTATTTAACAAAAATAAAGCCAAAATGGAGAAGCTATGTGTGAAAAACTAAGTACACACTTACTGCTTCCATAGAAATTAAGATGCTAAGTAGCAGACAGGTGCTGCTAACCAAATGCCCTTGATTAATTGATCATCAGCAAATGTGACCATCTCCATTAAAAGCCAAAGTTTTAGCAGTTTGCTGGTCTGGAGCATTCAGGTGTGTGTTAACACAATGCCAAGGAGGAAAGACATCAGCATTGATCTTAGAGAAGGAATTGTTGCTGCACAACAATTTGGGAAGGATTATAAGGCCATTTCCAAACAGTCTAAAGTCCATTATTCTACAGTCAAAAATATTATTCAAAAGTGAAAAAAATTCAAGACAGTTGCCAATTTTCCTAGGAGAGGATATCCCAGCAAATTCACCCCAAGGTCAGACCGTGCAATGCTCAGATAAATTGCAAAATACCCAAGAGTTACATCTCAGAATCTACAGGCCTCAGTTAGCATGTCAAATGTTAAAGTTCATGACAGTACAATTAGAAAAAGACTCAACAAGTATGGTTTGTTTGGAAGGGTTGCCAGGAGAAAGCATCTTCTCTCTAAAAATGACATGGCAGCACGGCTTATGTTTGCACAGTTGCATCTGAACAAACCACAAGACTTCTGGAACAATGTCCTTTGAAGAGATGAGACCAAAGTGGAGATGTTTGGCCATAATGCACATCGCCACGTTTGGCAAAAACCAAACACAGCATATCAGCACAAACACCTCATACCAATTGCCAAGCACGGTGGTGGAGGGGTGATGATTTGGGCTTGTTTTTGCAGCCACAGGACCTGGGAACCTTGCAGTCATTGAGTCGATCATGAACTCCTCTGTATATCAAAGTATTCTAGAGTCAAATGTGAGGCCATCTGTCCGACAGCTAAAGCTTGGCCGAAATTGGGTCATGCAACAGGACAATGATCCCAAGCACACCAGCAAATCTACAACAGAATGGCTGAAAAAGAAAAGAATCAAGGCGTTGCAATGGTCTCCTGCTCCTTGGTTAGAGACATGCAGTTCTAGTCTCTCCCTCCTGAGGCTGACTGCAGCCCAAGATCTGAACAGAGGACAAGGCCTCAAGACTGCAAGAAGTCCGGTACCATCCAGAGGTCTGGAACCTATTCTAAAACCCTATGCATATGCTGTACTAACAACTGCAGTGGCTGCTACAAATAAAGGATCCTGTTTTATATACCTCTGCCTAAGTTACAGTCAATTGGGTAGAGGTATGCTTGAAGACTGTCTTGTCCAGTACACCTGGAGCCTGCTATGATTGGAGGCGCTGACACCCTGAGTAGAGTAGGGTGTCTCCGGAGCAGAACCGTGTTGATTTGAGGTTCAGGGATCCCTGCTTTCCGAGATTAAAAACAAAATTGTGCCTGTCTGATTACCTGAAACAAAGTATAGATTCAAGCAGAGTCTGAAAAATCCAGTACATACAGTATAAAAAAAACCCAGCATATTGCCGAATAATCACACAGTATTATAAATTGAAGCTGAATATTTCTATGAGTTTCTGTTCTCACTCAAACTTTCCTAGTTTAAATTCTAATTTTATTTTAGTCTCCTACTTCACTGTGATTGTAATAAGATACATTGTATGAGAGGATCTTAACAATTTCAAAAAGCAGTCATTTATTTTCCCTTACAGTACTTCTACATTTTAATTTGTACTTTTTCATGACATTTGAATAAGTATAATTTAAAGTATAACCGTTCTGTGGCTAACGAAATGCTTTTATTTGTGCGAGCTTTCGAGATACACTGATCTCTTCTTCCGGCGATGTTACGATGAATGAAGCAAGCAAAGGGAATACTTAAAAACAGTGTCTCTTGGAATGTTATCTGTGCTTGTCCTTCCCCGGTGTGGATGAGATTTATGGCTAGAGGTGTTAAATGGTTCCTGAAAGAAAGTGATGTAAGAGTGTGTGTGTGTGTGTGTATCTGTGTGAATATAAATGAATGGAGAGCCCACAGTGTATACAGTGCTTTACAAAAGGGGTGTGTGGAGTGGGAGTAATATAAATGGTGTGGGTAGGTGTGGAAATGTGGGAGATAGTGGCATAACAAAAAGTGTGTGTGGATACTATGTGGTCCCTATTGGTGTATAGGGATGGAAAAACAAGGAGTATTGGTATGTGTAAGAGACAGCTGTGTGTGCATACATATAGCATAGTATGTACAGACATGGTCTTTAGCGCTCATGGGAAGAGAGTTCACTTGTGTCAGTAATGACTCATAAAATTTCGATCTCTGTTTAGGCCACCGTTAAGTGTCCTGAACAGTTGCATAAATTTGTATTCATGCAACCGTCTCTCTTTCGGTGTTTTAAGTTCTAAGGGCCTCATGCAGTAAGCGTCGATAATGCTTTTTTGGCCATTATTCAGCCAAAATTGGCTTTGAGATTCAGTAAGCGACGATAAGTTTATGTTATCGGCATTTTTCTGTCCCGATAAAAAAATTTCACTGTTCGCCTGCCGATTAGCCGTTTTTCGGCACCTTTCGCCACTTTTTTAAATCGGCTGTATTCAAGTAGCAAAATCAGCTTATCTGTGCTGATCGGCACTACAAAACTGAGAGTTCTTCGGCAATTTGTCCCGCCAACTAAAGTTGGCAAGTTGGAGGGGAGAACGATCGCTAAGGTTGCCGGAACGGAACTTAGAAAAAAAACATCATCTGTACATCAATGGAGTCAATGAAGCGGGGACATATAACATTATAGTACTGTTTACATTCTATTGCTCACAATACAAATGTGTTTAGCATTACAGTGTGGGGGTCATTCACTGCATTGTGTCACACCTTACGTGTATTATTTGCATAACATTGTACTTTTATTTGTTCTCATTATTTGCCTCTCACATCACTCATCATGTGATGATGTGTCAATGGAAAATCATATACTCAACTCTTAAAGGAGAACCTCACATCATATCACACATCTTACTGAACTGTGCGACAATTTATTACATGATGTTACACATGTCACACATCTAACACATCCACCGTATATTCAGGTTGCTATACATTTCAGAATGCTTGTAATGTGTAATGCATCATCAAACGTTAATGTACATCTTTCTTCTCATGTTTACATGTACTTTGTGTCCTCCCTTTTTTGATGACGTACGCTATTGGACACTCAATCACATTGCATGTTTACATTGTAAACGTTGCATTACAAGCACTTCATGCTAACTTACATTAACATCTACGATAGTTACTCATTGTTAGACGTTTCAAACTGATTCAATAGCAACTATCCTCATGACATAAATGTATGCATATGCACAGTACAATTAATTGATGTGAACATGTGACACTAACATGGCAAATTAGACATGTTGTAACGAACTTTTTCTACGTCAATGTCATGGTTTTATAATAATTATATGACTGAGTGTTGCGTTCAGAAGAGGTACATGCATTACACATTGCACTAATACTTTACAATGAATGCTTGTACAAAGCTTCACGTTACATCATTGTGAAATATCAGGATTGGCTGCCGAATACACAGAAATAATACTTGTTAGATCAAAAGGATACAGCTTGGGAGCAAAGTACTTGAATATGTTAATGTAACACGTAGCACTTTACCAACTCACCTGACATCATCACATAGCTATATAAAGGATGGAAATCACATGCTCATTCACAGCTACAGACCTCAAAATGATGCGATTGTTTAGGAGACGGAGGAATCTTTTATTGCAGGAGTGGATTGCTGATGAAGAGAATGACATAGGGCAAGGGAGGGACAGAGGCAGGGACAGTGACAGGGACAGGCATGCGGACAGAACAGGGATAGGGAGAGGGACAGGGAGAGGGATAGGGAGAGAGAGAGGAGATGAGAGGAGAAGACAGAGGAGACAAGTTGTGGCTTGTCCTCGTGTGTACAGGGAGAGAACCCTGTTAGATGGAATGAGTGAGGAGGAGATAGTAAGTCGCTATCGTTTGAGTTCAGCAGCAATCTTATCTCTTTATGAAGAGATAAGGGGAGATTTAGATTTTTTGACAGCCAGAGGTCGTGCAGTCCCTGGGCTTGTTAAAATGCTGTGCTCATTACATTATCTTGCTTCTGCATCATTCCAGACAACTGTGGGCATAGTGGGCGGGGTCTCGCAATCTACAATCTCGCGGGCCTTTACCCAGTTTCTATATGCACTTAATAGACGCGCTAGGAATTATATTTATTTTCCTAAAGAGCAGACAGAGTGGCTGGAAGTCAGGAATGGCTTTTATGCCATAGCCGGGATACCATGTGTGATGGGTGCAATCGATCGCACCCATGTTGCTTTGATTCCGCCTAGTCAGAGTGAGCATGTTTACCGCAACCGTAAGCACTACCTGAATGTACAGGTGGTATGCGATGCCACGATGAAGATTATGCATGTGGTAGCCAAAGTCCCTGGTTCCAGTCACGATTCCTCTATCCTGAGGAACTCATCAGTCTTCCATGCTTTCGAAGAAGGCTATTTTGGACCTGGTTGGCTGCTGGGTGAGTACATATTTGGATGTTGTAACACAAAACTCTTTTTTTTTCTAGGAATTATTGTATTTTATAATGTTATCACTAATGTTACCTTATGTGTGCTCCATTGATTATAGGTGACTCAGGATACGGAATTAGGCCGTGGCTCTTGACCCCGGTGCTAAACCCTCAAACTGAAGCAGAGGAGAGGTACAATGGTGCCCATATATCTACGCGATCCGTTATAGAGAGGACATTTGGGCTTCTCAAGACAAGATTTAGGTGTCTCGATCGAACTGGTGGGACACTTCAATATAACCCTCAAAAAGTGTCTGATATTATCATTGCATGTTGCATTTTGCACAATGTGGCACTCAGACATCATGTAGAAACAGACATAGGTCAGGCTTTGGAGGAGGAGCATCCCATCAATATCCCAGCTGACAATGATCAAACAGCCAGTGGTGTAGAGACACGCCAGAATGTCATAAATACATTTTTTTCATGTAAGTAAATACATATATGTTCATAGTACTACTTTTATATATTGATTATGTTATATTAAACCTACATTTTTTCAAATACCATTCTCTTAGGAAACAGATGAATATGGGTCGCACACCTTTCTCTTCTATGCTGTGTGTACAAATGCATGTGGCACCGGTATGTCATTCATCCACAGGTTATATAATCCTTCTTAGAAAGTAAAGTTGTTGTGTGTATGTGAATACAGCAAGTGTTACAAATGAATAATTTCGTACCATTATCTTGTTGATTATGCTAAGACAATACACATAGTATGGCCATAGTCATTCCTTACTGCAGTATGGTTACATACAATGTTATTGTTACACTGTGACATGTGCATCACTATGATGTGTACACCAGTGTGCTTTTCATATTATATGTTACCAAATATACATGGTGTTTCATATGTAACACCAAATACACACTTTGGTGTGTTGCTTACCTTAATGAAGATGTCATGACAATGTTTGATATTTATATATATATATTTTTATTTATTAGGTATATGTCCTCAATGACTGCTCATTGTATGTATATGAACTTACATCTGTCATAAGATGTGTCAACCTTTATATACGTATACTTATAGGATGTATGAACCCAACATATTTGAAAAAATGAGATTTTACAAACATGTTGTTTCTGTATAATGTACATGCTTTTAGCTACACTTGATGGTTCATGTGCATTGTAATAGTAAAAAATTTGTGACATGACATCACATTTAATGTATGTACCCTAACAAATTCCATTAATGTAATATAGTGGTGGGTGTAGAGAAGGGGATAAATGCTGCTACAATGTTGATTATGGGAGGTGAATAACCACAGATGCACATGAGTGATCATAACACTCTATGCATGATTGCCGGTAAACACACCAATGCTTGGTACATCTTGTACTTAGCAATGTATGTGATTAGTTAATGTATTAATTATTTTTTTAGTTTATTTTTTCATTGTCACATGTGTATGTATAAGTCACACATGTGTGTTGATTTGACCTACATGTAACAAGTGTCTAAATGTTAACCCCATGCAAAATATTTCAAATATTTATTAGTAAATTGTCATAATTCATTCTACCCAATGTCTATCTTGTTAATATAGTTGTAATGTCATTCACATAACTTTAGCATTATTATGATGATCATTTACAAGTAATGTCAACATATGAAGGTCAATCACGTGGACATTTGCATAGGCACACTTTTCAGCACCACTGTTTGTGTGTGTCTCAATTTGTGTATGATGCATGTTTAACAACGTCAAATGATACAATCATTATTATTATGTTAGTTTATATCATCAGACTCACTTTACTCTGTATGTGTTGAATGTTCACTAAACACACAAAACTATATTTACTTTTGTTAATCAAAGATACACAGAAAATTTCATGTTTACATTATCTGTACCTAATATTCATAAGATCATGCATTATAGGTGAGCACTACAAGTTGGGTATAAAATTTTATTTCGCAATTAAAAACCATTTTAAAAACATCCCAATTTAACTTGTCTACTTTCACATATAATGGCTACGTGGTTTTATGTACCTTTAACATACTTAATACAGTCATACGTTCCATTATACAATATAGTACACAAATGTGTTTGCAGAGTGGGAATGGTTGTTCTATATTTAACAGAGCATGACATATAATGTTATTACAAAATAAAGAACACACATAAAATCTTAAAAAGGCATTGTTTAGCAACAGCATTATGTTAATTAAGTGGTTATGAAATATATGCATAACCGGATCACATTCTATATTGTTTGTTAATATGCGCAGCAAGCATTATAAAAATTGTTGCATATGTAGTATATTAGTTGGTCGCTCCTCCTCACAATCATCTCATATAACGATTGGCTCTTCTGAAATTATACATTGATCCCATGTATTCATCGGCAACATCTATGAAATACAGCAAACACATGATGGTCACAGATGGCACATTTATATATGTGTAGCCATGACAACGCGTTACACATCTCTATATGATAGTGTATATCCACGCTTAATTCACGTATCTGTTGAAAGTGCAAGGTTAAAATTAAACATAATTATGTATCCTTTTTATAATGGCGTTGCTGGCATAACTACGGATAGGATCTTTCCGTTGCCTGTATACATAATAATGTGCGCACACATCTTAATTTGCGCACGCACTTCACGATTGTGTGGACTAAGTGTTAGCGCATGCACTAAACAATGTCTACGCTGTGCGTTGAATACATGTCCCTCCATGTTGTTACTAGCATTAAGCATATCATATTTCTAAGAAATCCAATTTTCGCTAAACTAAATTACTTCTACACACGTACTTCTTAAAACTTTTTAAACGGACGTGTGTGGACGGAACCAACGGCCGATCAGCCAATGAGCGACTAAAAGACGTGTGACGTCATGTTAAGGCAACTTGAAGTGCACGCAAACACTCCTCCCACTTAATTAACATTGGCCTACCGCGCTGTGCACGGCCACAAACACAGACGCACGCGCATGACACAGTGCACTGACCGGAACAATAACAAACGCCCACAGCCAATAAGTTTTCACGCGTGCATGTCGTTTGGGGGTGGGGCTTACATCCGTAAACCTTTTTAAGGACGCCTTGGGACATGACAAGGGTCCCACGTCATATGTGGCAGACCGTCTTTTTTAGATGTTGCATGATAAACAATGAGGTGTGTGTGTGTTACAGTTATGGTAACATGTTGCAATGATATGTTCTAAGAGGTAGGAAACTAGGTATATTTATTCCGTTAGCAATGTGTACTAATGCTTCTTGATGTATTATATTGTACTAGGAAAAAATGTGTTTGTGCACGCTACATGTTAGGCTGTCTGCAATTGTACGCTGTATCCATGCATTTGGCGTACAAATGGTGGATATACAAAAAGTATAACTTTTCACGGTGAGTCAACGCATAACGATTATTGTATTTACCATTCTTGTAGAAGTAACACTTGGTTTGGCTGCAACTGGTCGCTCCAGAAAGACACTGCATTTTCATCCATGGTTGAAGCAACCGTTGAATCCTGTATGTCACACATCTGCATGAGGCGCTCATAGGAATCGCTACTGCCTTCTTCAAACAAGACGTCAAGAGGTAAGTGGTTGTTTTCCCATTCACATTGGTTTTGTCCAAAAAGGTTTGGAAACAGATCTGAGTAGTTATGTTCATCTTGCATCTGGGCTTCAGGAATGGAGGGTGCAGCTATTGCAGCAGGTATCGTTTCAAACGGGACACTCGTTGCGGATCCATTGCTATTGTTATTAGGAAAAAATATGCTATTTAGCAGAAGATATGTTCCATGTTCCATGGTAATTTTAAATTGTGGGGCAATACGCCAAAATCCATATCTTTCATGTAGGTTATCATCGACACGTTCAAAACAATCATTTGTTGTTAAAGTAAATCGTACTGAAGATTTAAAATTAGCAGCTCGACAAGCCTCTTTGTAGTATGGATATTTGCTTCTGATCAAGTCATAGATTTGGCCAACATTAGCTTTATTTGCTTCAGTCGATTGTATGGTCTCGGCAATCATATATTTGTAAGATTTGTGCGGATGGCTGCTAAATGTAGAATGCTCTGCCATTGCTGATGGTCAAATGATGTGTGTGTAAGTTGAGTGCTCCGTTTTTTGTGCTGAATTTTGAAAGTAATTAAATGTTATCATTGTGGCTTTTTTCAAGGTCACAATACAAGTTCAATGTATAATGTATAATGTGTAGAAATATTTGGCACACATTCTTTGGTTTAGCCATTTCACTGTGTATGTCACATTGTTTTTGCCTTAATCTACATTCTCAAAACAAGTATAGGATTTTAATTAAAAAACAATGTGGTTGAAATATTCTACAGTGGTAGCATATATAAACATAAATATATATATATCTATATATATATATCTATATCTCAGTACAAAAGTTAAATATGTATAATAAAACATATATATATATATATATATATATCTAAAAACACAAATTCAATATGTGTATATGTGTGTGTGTATATTACTGTATGTAAGGCCTTATATGTAAACAGGGATTGTTATATTGCTCATACTTATTTCAAGGGTTAAACATTACATGGTGAGTAAGTTTGAGGGCCTATTAGAGTCACCTGTGTCCAATTAGTCGTTAACAGCAAACAAGGCCTTTTGTGAGGCAGCAAGGTAGTGTTAAAAAATATAACATATATATTTCATATAGTTCTACACTGAACCTATTGATGCAAGTAAGTAGGCCTTGGATAAAACATCTTACAAGTGTAATCTAGGTGAGTGAATTATGTGCTTCATAATATTAGGCCCATATTGTTAAAAAGTGTCAGAACATGTATATGTCACTAACACAAGGCCTGTTTTATTACAATACTGTGTTATAACAAGAAAGCATCATATGTATCTTGTCATAATAATCTCTCTCTCTCTATATATATGTATATGTATATGTATATAAATATATATATATATATATATATATATATGTCATATATATATATATGTCATCATGTATGACTACTGGTTACAAGAACATATATGTTAATGTTTATTAATATATATGTAGTATCTATGGATATATGTACACACACACAGTGTATATATATATACACTGTGTGTGTGTACATATATCCATAGATACTACATATATATTAATAAACATTAACATATATGTTCTTGTAACCAGTAGTCATACATGATGACATGGCAACATTAAGAATCTTGAAGGAAGGTGAAGGTAAGTAATCTTTTACAGTTAATCCTGCTCTAAACTGAAATGTAACATGTAAGCAGTTATATGCAGCTGTAGATAGTTAATTAATTTTGAATGTGAATAATATTAACATGCAATGGCTACCTAAATTATCTACCAAACACACACAAATACTATGTTAACCAGCTAAGTGAATGTCGCCTACTGTAAACATTTCAACTGTGTAATGTTGGACCATTACTGAACAGATGATTAATACATAAATATTATTTACATTATGCGTTCATTCAGACTGTGAACATTTCCAAACCTTCACGTGTACAAGGACATACTTGAATGTTTGGAAAAACAGGTCTTGATCATACATACAATATTCATTACATAATCTAAATTAAACATCACAAGCCAAAATACAGATTTACTTAATGTGAAAATTTATTGTTTTTTTTCCCTTTTGAGACCGAGTCACAGGCCTGCTTGTTGTCTGTTGTTTTTGCCTTTTACCTTTGGCAACGACTTTAACCAAAACTGAACCAGTTTCACTGGCCTGTGGCACTTCAGGGGCAGGGGGAGTGGCCAGTAACACTTCAGGGGCAGGGGGATTGGCCAGTGACACTTCAGGGGCAGGGGGATTGGCCAGTGACACTTCAGGGGCAGGGGGATTTGCCAGTGACACTTCAGGGGCAGTGGTTGTGGCCAGATGCAGTTGTGAACCAGTTGGTACACAGTGTACAACTGATGTTTGCTCCGTTTCGTGTTTTTGTTTTTTACTTTGTTTCCAAAAACTGGTTAGTAGTAATTGTTTGTGTAACTTTCTTTTTGGTGCCTCCTTTGTAGGTGTCAGTTCCTGATTGTCAACAGATGGCAGCGGTTGGATGTTGAGAGGGACATGCACACAACTTGCAGCTAATGTACCGGTACCATCCCGAAATGGGGAATGAAGATCAGATGGCTGGGATGAAAAACTAGCAGCATTTAATGATCCATCCTCTGATGGGGTAAAGTTGAACTGTTGTGCTGTTGCAGTCTTTCTCAAGTGATTAACTTGGCTTAGCTGAACAACTACTGCTTCTAATGTGTTGTTTAATTTTTCTATTTTTTTAGGAACTTGGATGAAGATTCTCTGGAGATGTGACAATAGTGATATCGCCCTTTCCTGATGAGCTATAATTATTTCCTGCTGTGATATCATCCTTTCGTGCACTGACATCATATCTGAATGGCGACGATTTTCTGCTGCAACAATTCTTTCTTCAGAAGCTGCTATTGCTGAGTATGTGTAACTTGCAGGAGGAATTGACTGTGTTACTCTTTGACTGGGAACATGTTCATGCTCACTTGATTGAATTTCTGTATCTTTGGCAACATCAGGTTCTAAAAATAAATGAACACATGATGAAATGGCATGCTAATGTCTGCTGGTTTTCTATATAATGATAGTTGTTATCACAGTGTAACACCTAACATATTTACATACGTTTTATGTGGTCACATTAAAATGTACCTTGACTTAAGAAATATGTTTCGATTCAGTGTGAAATAAGAATGAATGAAAGGTTGTTCAAACCTCACAACTCCTAGATGATAGTTTACATCACACACAATACATGTTCACTTTATAAACTTCATTTTCAGTGACAATAAGTGATCTGATTTACATTAGATGTCAAAGGCATTTAACATAACAACATAACATATATAAATGAACAAATTAGATGCCCTGCACCTCATACACTCCTCATCCAGGTGCGATGAGCTGGATGTCCCAGGTGAAGAGACTTTATTAGTCTCAGGTAACACATGACCTCCAGGAGCAACTATATCGTACAGTAACATAAGTTGTTAATTGACATGTGTACATAATGAACATTGATTTTGTGTATCTTGAGTATTTATGTCTAACTAACATCATCACTTCATGAAATGAAAAGATGTGTGTGTCAAACTGAACACTCTCCATTGTAATAATAATGTACATGACAGTGTACTTGGGACTTTTTTGTTCACTACCATACAACATACAATGTTTATGCAGTAATGGTTTAAAAAAAGAATTGTTCTATTGGACATACACTGCATATGTTGTGCAGTAATATAACAATAATAATGTACTTTACTACCATGACACCAACATTGACTATGATTATCATTAAGTACGTAATAGTGGACATGTTCTTGTTTTTTGTTCCGGATATGTGTGCTACATTATTAGAAGATGCTGCAGGGCTCAATGTGGATGCCACTCCACAACACATGCAGTGTGTCTCTCACAGATGCTATTGGTGTGATAATGCGGTGTTGATAGAAGTTTCAAAATATATATGAGTGAATGAATGTGTTATGTACGTTTTGATACATAGTGGTTTGGTGGGTGAAATTGTACATAGAGTTACCATTTCCATTGAATGTGATTAACTTATGTTTAGCTTGCCAGGTTTTAAGAACTGTAGTCCCTCCCCCAAAATGTCACATCACCCTGACCTTTCAATTAATTCAAGCAGCAGAAAATGGTGTCAACAAAGTTGACCGTAACATGACCCTGTTATCTGGCTGTGTGCACAACCCCACCCCCTGTGTTCACGTGTATGCTGTGATGACATATTAATTGCAGCTGCTTTAACACAATGGTAGATGAGCGAAATACTAGTCTGAAGTGTGCTACCTATGAACACAATTACATAACATATGCAACCTGTCCCTAATTATGCTCTCTGTATATGACATGAAGCAAAGTAGGACCTTCTATTAAACATAAGCACATGTGTTAGTGCAAGTGATGTTTGTTGGCCGTAGAACGCAATATGTTCAATGCATGATTTGAAGAGGCAGTAATGTCGTGTTTGTAGGTGTTACATAAATTACCTATCAATTTAAAATATATATATGTATGTACTGCAACAGTACATATTAATGTTTGCTCATTTGCATGGCTTAGACAGGTGTGCAACCCTGTCGTTCCCCATCATCAGCCAGCATACAGCGCTTCCACTGCAGCAAAGGATTGTGGGCAATGACATGCAAATGAGCAGTCAGTGCCACGATATATATTAATTAGTGCTTTTAGTAGGACACCGAAATATAAATATATATTGATAGATAGATATAGAGAGAGAAACATATATACATATATATATGTAGGTATGATTATATTGGGAAGAAAGTATAAGTAGCAGCGGAAATATACAAAAGAACTGTAACGTACGACACGCCTAGTACAGTAACATTTGTCACCTGGTGTAAATTCAGACGAATAAATTCCGATGTCTCTTTCACCGGCCAAACCCTCCACGACGACGGGAATAATTTTTTGTCGCAGCTGCTGATCCAATGGTGTTAAGTGGAGACGTTGTGCTGGCAGCCCACCTCCAGTGCCAGAAGCATGCAAGCGTTGTGCTTGTAATTTTTTTTTAAGTTTGCCCTGATATCGTCAAATTTCTTGCGACAATTATTCCGGTCCCTGACATGATTCCCACACGCATTCACAGCAATTATTATTTGATTCCACATTTCTTTTTTGCATGCTGAACTTCTCCGCACTTGAAAAACATACAAAATATCGTAGAAACGTTCATTCTTAATAATCAAACGATCAATTTCCTAAACTGCTAGCTGTTCCAAGAGATACCAAACATGCTGGTTTAGGTGTCATATGTGTAGCACGTGAGCATTTACTTGTAAACATAGACATGTAAGGAAGCTTGCATTAATATTGTATGAAGTTTGCACAAATTGAACGACTGAGTGTTCTTGTCGTTGTAAAGCTTGATTAAAATATGTGTTTGAAAAGTAAGTTACATTGATAGATATTATGGACCAATATTTTGATATGAAGACACCTCACATGACCTAGGAAAATATGTATTTGAAGAATGAATGTAAAGGTAGACTTACCTACTAAATGGCCATACAGACAGTCATAATGCTCCAGAATCCCTGTGACAAGAGCTGTGTTTTCGTTGTCATTGAAGCGAGGATTACGTTGATTCGAAAGACATTCGGCACTTACTGCATACGAAGAGGGAAAATCGCCAAAATAATGCCAAATCGGTAAGCTTGGCGAATGCACATTTTCGGCGCTTACTGCATCGAGCCCTAAGGGCCTCATGCAGTAAGCGTTGATAAGTGTTTTTTCGCCATTTTCCCGCCAAAATTGGGTTTGAGATTCAGTAAGCGCCGATAATTGCTTGATTTCGCCAGTTTTCGTATCCGATAATTGTGTTATGGCCAGTCGCCTGCCGATAAGCCGGTTTTCGGCACTTATCGCCACTTTTTTTATTCGGCTGTATTCAAGTAGCAAAATCAGCTTATCGGGGCTGATCGGCACTAAGAAATTGAGACTTCATGGCGAATTTGTCCCGCCAACTAAAGTTGGCAAGTTGGAGGGGAGAACGATCGCTAAGGCTGCCAGAACGGCACTTAGAAAAAAAAACTCTTCTGTACATCAATGGAGTCAATGGAGCGGGGACGTATAACATTATAGTACTGTTTACGTTATATTACTCACAATACAAATGTGTTTAGCATTACAGTGTGGGGGGCATTCACTGCATTATGTCACACCTGACGTTTATTATTTGCATAACATTGTACTTTTATATGTTTTCGTCATTAGCGTGTCACATTACTCATCATGTGATGATGTGTCAAGGGAAAAACCTATACTCAACTCTTAAAGGAGAACATCACATCATATCATACATGTTACTGACCTGTGCGACAATTTATTATATGATGTTACCCATGTCAAACATCTAACACATCCACCGTATATTCATGTTGCTTTACATTAGACAATGCTTGTAATGTGTAACGCATCATCAAACGTTCATGTACATCTTTCTTCTCATGTTTACATGTACTTTGTGTCCTCCCTTTTTTGATGAAGTCTGCTATTGGACAGTCAATCACATTGCATGTTTACATTGTAAACGTTGCATTACAAGCAATTCATGCTAACTTATACACACATCTACAATAGTTACTCATTGTTACACGTTTACAACTGATTCAATAGCAACTATCCTGATGCCATAAATGTATGCATATGCACACGAGAATTAATTGTTGTGAACATGTGACACTAACATGGCAAATTAGACATGTTGCTGCAAACATTTTCTATGTCAATCTCATGCTTTTAGCATAATTACATGACTGAGTGTTGCGTTCAGAAGTGCTACATGCATTACACATTACACTAATCATTTACAATGAATGCTTGTACAAAGCTTCACGTTACATCATTGTGAAATATCAGGATTGGCTGCTGAATACACAGAAATAATACTTCTTAGATCAAATGGATACAGCTTGGGAGGCAAGTACTTTAATATGTTAATGTAACACCTTGCATTTTACAAACTCACCTGACATCATCACATAGCTATATAAAGGACGGCCATTACCTGCTCATTCACAGCTACAGATTTAAAAATGTTGCGCTTGTTTAGGAGACGTCGTAACATTCTTTTGCACGAGTGGCTTGCTGATGAAGAGAATGACATAGGGCAAGGGAGGGACAGAGCCAGGGACATTGACAGGGACAGGCACGCGGACACGACAGGGACAGGGAGAGGGACAGGGAGAGGGACAGGAGATCAGAGGAGAAGACAGAGGAGAGAAGTTGTGGCTCGTCCGCGTGTGTACAGGGAGAGAACCCTGTTAGATGGGATGAGTGAGGAGGAGATAGTAAGTCGCTATCGGTTGAGTTCAGCAGCAATCTTATCTCTTTATCAATCGATTGCACCCATGTTGCTTTGATTCGCCTAGTCAGAGTGAGCATGATTACCGCAACCATAAGCACTACCATTCCCTGAATGTACAGGTGGTATGCGATGCCACGATGAAGATAATGCATGTGGTAGCCAAATTCCCTGGTTCCAGTCACGATTCCTCTATCCTGAGGAACTCATCAGTCTTCCATGTTTTCGAAGAAGGCCATTTTGGACCTGGTTGGCTGCTGGGTGAGTACATATTTGGATGTTGTAACACAAACCTCATTTTTGTTTAGGAATGATTTTATTTTAGAATGTTATCACTAATGTTACCTTATGTGTGCTCCATTGATTATAGGTGACTCAGGATACGGAATTAGGCCGTGGCTCTTGACCCCGGTGCTAAACCCTCAAACTGAAGCAGAGGAGAGGTACAATGCTGCCCATATATCTACGCGATCCGTTATAGAGAGGACATTTGGCCTTCTCAAAACAAGATTTAGGTGTCTCGACAGAACTGGTGGGGCTCTTCAATATAAGCCACAAATAGTGTCTGATATTATCATTGCCTGTTGCATTTTGCACAATGTGGCACTCAGACATAATGTACACGCAGACATTGGTGAGGCTTTGGTAAAGGAGCATCCCACCAATGTACCAGCTGAAAATGAACAAACAGCCAGTGGTGCCGAGACACGCCAGAATGTCATAAATACTTTTTTTTCTTGTAAGTAAATACATATATGTTCCTAGTACTACTTTTATATATTAATTATGTTATATTAACACTACATTGTTTAACATAACCTTCTGTTAGGACACAGATGAATATGGGTTGCACACCTTTCTCTTCTCTGCTGTGTGGACAAAGGCATGTGGCACCGGTATGTTATTCTTGCACAGGTTATATAATCCTTCTTCGAATGTAAATTAGTTGTGTGTATGTGAATACAACAGGTGTAACAAATGAGTAATTTCGTAACATTGTGTTGTTGATTATGCAAACACAATACACATAGTATGGCCATAGTCATTCATTCTTGCAGAATGGTTACATACAATGTTATTGTTACACTGTAACATGCGCATCAATATGATGTGTACACCAGCCTGCTTTTCATATTTTATGTGACAAAATATACATGGTGTTTCATATGTAACACCAAATAGACACTTTGGTGTGTTGCTTACGTTAATGAAGATGTCATGTCAATGTTTGCAATTTATATATTGTTACATTTATTATAGGTATATCTCGTCTATGACTGATCATGGTATGTATAAGAAATGACATCTGTCATAACATGTGCCTACCTCTATATACGTATAATTATAGGATGTATAAACCCAACATAGTTGTCAACTTCAAATCTTACATACATCTAGTTTCTGTATCATGTACATGCGTTTAGCAACTATTGAGCTTTCATGTGCATTGTATTTGAAAATGATTAGTGACATGACATCACATTTAATGTATGTTCCCTTACAATTTCCATTAATCTATTATAGGGGTGGGTGGAGAGAAGGGGATAAATGCTGCTAGTTTTTTCCATAGGGGTGGTGATTAATGACGGATGCACATGAGTGATCATAACACTCCATGCATAAATGCCTGTTATCACACCAATGCTTTGTACATCTTCTATGTTGCAATGTATGTGATTAGTAATGGTATCAATTATTTGTAAAGATTAGTTTTACATTGTCACATGTGTATGTATAAGTCACACATGTGTGTTGATGTGACCTACATGTAACAAGTGTCAAACTGTTAACACAAACCAAAATATTTCAAAAATGTATTAGGAATTTTGCATAATTCATTTCTCACAATGACAATGTTGTTAATATAGTTGGAATGTCATTCACGTCAGTTCATCATTATTATGATGATCATTTACAAGTATTCTCAACATATGAACGTCAATCACGTGCACATTAGCATAAGCACACTTTTCAAGACAAGTGTTTGTGTCTGTATCAATTTGTGTATGCTGCATGTATAACACCGTCAAATGATACCATCAGGTTTATTATGGTAGCTTATATCATCATATTCACATTACTATGTATGTGTTGAAGGTTTAATAAACACAGTAAAATATAGTTAGTTTGGTAAATTAAATATACACAGAAACTTACATGTTTACATGATCTGTACCTAATATTCTTAACATCATGCATTATAGTTGAGCACTACATCTTGGCATTAAAATTATTTGCCACACTCAAAAACAATTTTAACAGCATCCCCATGTAACATGAGAATTTTTACATGAAATGGCTACTTGGTTTTAAGTCTCCTTTACATAATTTCTACAGTCATACGTTCCATTATACAATATACTACACTAATGTGTTTGCAGAGTGGCAATGGTTGTTATATATTACACAGAGCATGGCATATAATGTTAGTACAAAAGAAAGAACACACATTACATTTACAAACTGCACTGTTTAGCAACATCATTATGTTAATTAAGTGGTTATGAAATATAGACATAACCGGATCACATTTTGTATTGTTTGTTAATATGCGCTGCAAGCATTATAAAAATTGTTGCATATGTAGTATATTAGTCGGTCGCTCCTCCTCACAATCATCTCATATAACGTTGGACTCTTCTGAAATCATACATTGATCCCATTGATTCTTCCCCGATATCTCTGAAATACAGCAAACAGATGATGGTCACAGATGGCACCTTTATATATGTGTAGCCGTGACAACGCGTTACACATCTCTATATGATTGTGTATATCCACGCGTTATTCACTTATATGTTAGAAGTGCAAGGTTACAAGTACACATCATTATGTATCCTTTTGTTAATTGCGTAGCAGCCATAACTATGGATATGATCTTTCCGTTGGCAGTATACATAATAATGTGCGCGCACATCTTAATTTGCGCACACACTTCCCGATTGGGTCGACTAAGTGTTAGCGCATGCGCTAAACAATGTGTACATTGTGCGTTCAATACATGTTGTTACTAGCATTAAGCATATTATATTTCTTTCAAATCCAATGAACGCGAAAATACATTCGTTCTAAACACGTACTTCTATAATCTTTTTAAACGGACGTGTGTGGACGGAAACAACGGACGATCACCCAATGAGCGAATACAATACATGTGACGTCATGTTAAGGCAGCGTGAAGTGCACGCAAACACTCCTCCCACTGAATTAACATTGGGCTACCGCACTGTGGACGCCCACAAACACAGACGCGCGCGCATGACACAGTGCAGTGACCGTAACAATAACAAACGGACACAGCCAATAGGCTTTGACGCGCGCACGTCAGTTGGGGGCGGGGCTTACACCAGTAATCCTTTTTAAGGACGCCTTGGCACATGACAAGTGTCCCACGTCATATGTGGCCGACCCTCTTTTGTTAGATGTTGCATGAAAAAAAAATAGGTGTGTGTTAAAGTTATGGTAACATGTTGCAATGATATTTTTTAAAAGATAGGAAACTAGGTATATTTATTCCGTTACCAATGTGAAATAATGTTTCTGGTTGTAGTATATTGTAATAGGAAACAATGTGTGAGGGAACGCTACATGTTATGCTGTCTGCAATGTTACGCTGTATCCACACATTTAGCGTAAACATGGTGAATAGAATTTTTTTTAAACTTTTAACGGTGAGTCAACGCATAACAATTATTATATTTACCATTCTTGTAGAAGTAACACTTCGTTAGGCTGCAACTGGTCGCTCCAGAAAGACAATGCATTTTCATCCATGATTGACACAACCGTTGAATCCTGTAGGACACACATCTCCATGAGGCGCTCATAGGAATCGCCACTGCCTTTTTCAAACAATACGTCCGAATGTACGTACAGTTCTTGGTTTTGCCATTCTAATGTGTTTTCCCCAAAAAGGTTTGGAAAAACATCATTGTAGTTATGTTCAACTTGCATCTGTGCTTCAGGAATGGAGGGTGCAGATATTGCAGCAGGTATCGATTCAGACGGAACAGTAGTAGCGGATCCATTGCTATTGGTATTAGGAATAAATATGCTATTTATCAGAAGATATGTGCCATGTTCCATGGTAATTTTAAATTGTGGTGCAATCTGCCAAAATCCATACCTTTCATGTAGGTTATCCTGGACACGTTCAAAACATTCATTTGTTGATAAAGTGAATCGTACAGATGATTTACAATTTCCAGCGCGGCACGGGTCTTGGTAATATGGATATTTACTTCTGATCAAGTCATAGATCTGCCCCACGTTGGCTTTGTGTTGTTCAGTTGATATGATGGCCTCTGCGATCATTATTTTATAAGATTTATGCGGATGGGTGTTCAATGTTGTATTGTGTGCCATTGCTGCGTCTCTGTGTGTGAATCTTGAGTTGTAGGGTTTTTCTTCTGAATGTGAAACTATTTAAATGTTATCTTTTGTGGCTTTTTTGTCAAGGTCAGACTTCAAGTTCCATGTTTCACTCCTTTTTTAAACCACCTATTTAAATGTGTAGAAAAAATTGGCACACATTTTTTGGTTAAGATTGCCTTTTCACTGTGAAAGTTACATTTTTTTTTAATGTAATCTACATTCTCAAAAGAAGTTTAGGATTTTAATTAAAAAACAATGTGGGTGAGAAATGCTACAGTGTTGGCATTATGAACAAATTGCCTACAGTGACATATAATGAGATAAACACACACACCTGCTAATGTTTTTCTCTGTCTATTTTTCAACATTTCACTGTGTGTATCACTGTGTGTATCTTTATGTCTGGTTAACTCCCTGTCTGTCTCACACAGTTTGACTATGTGTGAATATCTAGATATCTAGATATATATATATATCTCATAAACACATATACATATGTATATTTTACTATATAACCAAAATAAATAATAATGCAGGTCCTACACTACACTGTTGCAGGAACAAGACCCATTATGACGCCTTTGGCCAAAGGGTTAACTAAATAACCAATTATTATTATTGAAGTATTTTACTTTATATGTTTTGTCAATTGGATGCAGCATTGGGCACCCCCTGTCTCTTGTTATACAGTATACAATTGCCACGCTCAGTAGCTCTCTGGTTGACATAAATATATATTCACTTTGTGGTGGGTGTGGGAGTTTGAGCTTGCTGGGAATCTGTGTTAACCTATGTCTCTTTGGAGGCTGTGGCACCTCCCCCCAGAGCTCACTCCTCCTCCTTCACCCTTTTAACTTGGAAGGTCATTTCACTTGCTGCAGGAACAAGACCCATTATGGTTTTTTCCCCTCTCACAGAGGTAAAGGGAAGGGTTCACAGTGTAGTGTAGGACCTGCATTATTTTGGTTATACCTTGACGTTGGTATGCAGGCTTATGACGCCTTTGGCCAAAGGGTTAACTAAATAACCAATTATTATTATTGAAGTATTTTACTTTATATGTTTTGTCAATTGGATGCAGCATTGGGCACCCCCTGTCTCCTGTTTTATTTCTATACTGTGTTTTCACAAGGAAGCATCATATATCTGTTTTGATAAAAAACCTCTAGACAAATTTACATGTTTAAAACATTAATATATATATATATATATATATATATATATATATATATATATATATATATATATATTTATTTATATATAATCAAAAAATAAATAGATGATACCGTTCTGTGGCTAACGAAATGCTTTTATTTGTGCGAGCTTTCGAGATACACTGATCTCTTCTTCCGGCGATGTTACAATGAATGAAGCAAGGATAACTTAAAAACAGTGTCTCTTGGAATGTTATTTGTGCTTCTCCTTCCCCCGGTGTGGATCTGTTTTATGGCTAGAGGTGTCAAAGGGTAACTGAAAGCAAGTGAAGAAAGAGTGTGTATGTGTATCTGTGTGAATAAAAATTAATGGAGAGCCCACAGTATAAACTGATTTGGACCTCTGGCGAACAGGACCTCCTACAGTTCTATGACAACTTCAATACTTTCCACCCGACCATCAACCTCAAACTCACCCATTCCCCGGATGAAGTACATTTTCTAGACACCACCATTACTATAAAGAACAACCAACTACAGACTTCTGTATACCGCAAACCTACAGACAGAGTCAGCTATTTGAGGGACAACAGCTTCCACCCGACACACACCAAACATGCAACCATCTACAGTCAAGCCATACGATACAACCGGATATGCTCCGACACAGCAGACAGAGACCAGCGGATTAAAGCCTTGAGATCAGACTTTATAAACCGTGGATATAACCACAGAATTGTAGACCAGCAAATTCACAAAGCCACCAGAATACCAAGAAGTGATCTCCTTGAATACAAACAGAAGGAGACAAGCGACAGGGTTCCTTTGGTGGTCACATATAACCCACACCTAGGAGACCTACGCAAGATCGCCAGGAAACTACAACCCATCCTCCAGGAAGATACAAGACTGCAACAGGTCTTCCCTGAAGCACCCTTATTATCATACAGACAACCCCATAATCTCAAGAATATTATGGTGAGGAGTAAAGTATTCAGCAGTACAACTGAATGCGGGACAAAACCATGCCAGGACCCAAGATGCAAAACCTGCGCAATGCTCTACACAGTGGACACAATACAAATACCACACAAGAATCGGGAATACAAAATCAGAGGAGAGTTCACCTGTTCCTCCAGCAATGTCGTGTACCTCATCATGTGCATGAAATGCCCAGGGGGCTGCTACTACATAGGTGAGACAGGACAGGGGCTAAACAAGAGAATGAACCTGCATCGCCACAGCATCACACGCGGAACAAGAGACAGTCCTGTTGGCGAACATTTCTCTGACTCTGGCCATAAGATGAACGATCTGAGGGTTGCCATACTCAAAGGTAATCTTAAAACCCCGAAAGAGAGACGGTTGCATGAATACAAATTTATGCAACTGTTCGGGACACTTAGCAGTGGCCTAAACAGAGATCGAAATTTTATGAGTCATTACTGACACTAGCGAACTCTCTTCATTTGAGCGCTAAAGGCCATGTCTGTACATACTGTGCTATATGTATGCACACACAGCTGTCTCTCACACATACTAATACTCCTTATTTTTCCATCCATATACACCAATAGGGACCACATAGTATCCACACACACTTTTAGTTGTGCTACAAACTCTCACATTTCCACACCCACCCACACCATTTATATCCCTCTCACTCCACACACACCTTGTGTAGAGCACTGTTTATACTGTGGGCTCTCCATTCATTTTTATTCACACAGATACACATACACACTCTTTCTTCACTTGCTTTCAGTTACCCTTTGACACCTCTAGCCATAAAACACATCCACACCGGGGGAAGGAGAAGCACAGATAACATTCCAAGAGACACTGTTTTTAAGTTATCCTTGCTTCATTCATTGTAACATCGCCGGAAGAAGAGATCAGTGTATCTCGAAAGCTCGCACAAATAAAAGCATTTCGTTAGCCACAGAACGGTATTATCTATTTATTTTTTGATTATTGAAGCTCGGCTAACACGGTACTGATACCTCTACATATTTATATATATATATATATATATATATATTTTAGTTATACACTGTGTGTGTACATATATCCATAGATACTACATATATATTACTACACATTCACAGATATGTTATTGAAACCAGTACTCATACATGATGAAAGGCCAACATTAAGAAGCTTCAAGGAAGGTGAAGGTAAGTAATATTTGACAGTTCATCCTGCACAAAACTGAAATGTAGAATGTTAGCAGTTAAATATATATTTATTTTAACTTGCATGTGAATACTATTAACATGCAATGATTACCTAAATTACCTACCAAACACACCCAAATACAATCTTTTGCAGCTAAGTGAATGTCAGCTTCTCAAAACATTGCAAGTGTGTAATGTTGGACCATTACTGAACAGATGATTAATACATAAATCATAAATATTAATTACATTATGCATTCATTCGGACTGTGAACATTTTCAAACCTTCATGTGTACCAGGACATACTTGAATGTTTAGAAACAACAGGTCTTGATCATATATACAATATTCATTAGATAATCTCAAGTCAACAAAACAAGGCCAAATACAGATTTAATTAATTATAACATTTATTCTTTTTTTTCCTTTTGAGACCGAGTCACAGGCCTGCTTGTTGTCTGATGGGTTTTTTTTCCGTTTGGCTACAACTTTAAGCAAAACAGAGCCAGTTTGACTGGCCTGTGGCACTACACGGGCAGGACTTGTAGCCTGTGACACTTCACGGGCAGGGCTTGTGGCCTGTGACACTTCACGGGCAGGACTTGTGGCCTGTGACACTTGTGAACAAGTTGGTACACAGTGCACAACTGATGCTTGCTCCGTTTCATGTTTGTGTTTTTTAGTTTGTTTCCAAAAACTGGTCAGTAGTAACTGCTTGTGCATTTTTCTTTTTGGTGCCTCCTTTGTAGGTGTCAGCTCCAGACTTTCTACAGATGGCAGCGGTTGGATGTTGAGAGGAACATGCACAGAACTTTCAGCTACTGTACCGGTAACATCCCGACCTGGGGAATGAAGATCAGATGCATGGGGTGAAAAAGTAGCAGCATCTAAAGATCCTTCCTCTGATGGGTTGAAGTTGAAATGATGTGCTATTGTAGTCATTCTCAAGTGATTAGCTTGGGTTAGCTGAACAACTACTGCTTCTAATGTCGTGTTTAATTTTTGTATCTGTTTAGGAACTTCAATGAAGACTCTGTGGAGATGTGACAATTGTGATTTCATTTCTTCCTGCAGTGATATCATCCTTTCGTGCACTGACATCAGATCTGAATGGCGACGATTTTCTGCTTCAACAATTTTTTCTTCAGAAGCTGCTATTTCTGCGTATGTGTTACTTGCTGGAGGAATGGCCTGTGTTACTCTTTGAAAAGGAACCTCTTCATGGTCACTTGATTGCATTTCTGTGTCTTTGGCATCATCATGTTCTAAAAATAAATGAACACATGATGAAATGGCATGCCAATGGCTGCTGTTTTACTATGTAATTGTACACTGTGATAACAAGTAACACCTAACATGTTTCCATACGTTTTATGACGTCACATTAAAATGTACCTTGACTTAAGAATTATGTTTGGACTCAGTGTGAAATAAGAATGAATGAAAGGTTGTCCAAACCTCACAACTCCTACATGATACTTTACATCACAAACACAATACATGTTCTCTTAAAACACTTCATTTTCAATGACACTAACTGATCCAATTTAAATAACATGTCAAAAACAATTAATTAACATGACAACATAACATATATAAATGAACATATTATATGTCCTGCACCTCATACACTTAACTTCCAGGTGCGATGAGCTGCATGACCCCGGTGAAGACACTTGTTTAGTCTCAGGTGACACATGTCCTCCAGGAGCAACTATATACAACAATAACATCAGTTGTTAATGGACATGTGTACATAATGAACATTGAGTTAGTGTATCTTGAGTATTTATGGCTAACTAACAGCATCACTTTATGATTTGAAAATGTGTGTGGCAAACTGAACATTATTCGTTGTAATAACAATGTACATGCCAGTGTACTTTGGACTTTTTAGTTCACTAACATACAACATACAATGTTTATGCAGTAATGCGTTAGCAAATTATTATGAATATTGGACATACCCTGCATATGTTGTGCAGTAATATCACAATAATAATGTACATCACTATCATGAGATCAACGTTGACAATGCTTATCATTAAGTAGGTGATATTGGAAAAGTTATTGTTTTTGTTACAGGATATGTGTGCTACATTAATAGAAGCTGTTGCAGGCGTGAATGTGGCTGCCACTCAACAACAGAAGACATGCAGTGTGTCGCTCACAAATGCTACTAGTGTCATAATGTGGTGTTGATATAAGTTGAACAATAGATCTGAGTGAACGAATGTGTAACGTATGGTTTGATACATAATGGTTTGGTGGGTGAATTTGTACATAGAGTTACCATTTCAAATGAGTGTGATTAACTTCTGTTTAGCTTGTCAGGTTTTAAGAACTAGTCCCTCCCCCAAAAACTAAAATCCCCCTGACCTTTCAATTAATTCAAGCAGCAGAAAATGGTGTCAACAAAGTTGACCGTAACATGACCCTGTTATTTGGCTGTGTGCACAACCCCACCCCCTAAGTTCACGTGTATGCCGTGATGACATGTTAATTGCAGCTGCTTGAACACAATGGTAGATGAGCTAAATAGTAGTCTGAAGTGTGCTACCTATGAACGCAATAACATAACATATGCAACGTGTGCCTCATTATGCTCTCTGTATATGAGATGAAGCAAAAAAGGACCTTTTTCTAAACAAAAGCAAATGTGTTAGTGCAAGTGATGTTTGTTGGCCGTTGCATGCAATATCTTCGATGCATGATTTGAAGAGGCAGTAATGTCGTATTTGTAGGTGTTAAATAAATTAAATATAAATTACTATTATATATATGTATGTACTGCAACAGTACATATTAATGTTTGCTCATTTGCATGTCTTAGACATGTGTGCAACCCTGTTGTTCCCCATATTCTGCCAGCATAAATTGTTTCCACTGCAGCAAAGGATTGTGGGAGATGACATGCAAATGAGCACGCAGTGCCACGATATATATTATTTAGTGATTGTAGTAGGACAACGAAATACAAATATATATTGATAGATATATATATAGAGAGAGAGACATATATACATATATAGATGTAGGTATGGTTCTATTGGGAAGAAAGTATAAATAGCAGCGGAAATATAGAAAATAACTGTAACCTACGACACGCCTAGTACAGTAACATTTCTCACCTGGTGGAAATTCTGACGAATAAATTCCAATATCTCTGTCACCGGCCAAACCCTTAACGACGACGGGAAGTAATTATTCTCGAAGCTCCTCCTCCAATGGAATTAGGATGAGACGTTGTGCTAGCAGGCCACCTCCAGTGCCAGAAGCATGCAAGCGTTGTTGTTGTATTTTTTTTTTTAATTTTGCCCTAATATCGTCAAATCTCTTGCGACAATTATTCCGGTCCCTGACACGATTCCCACACGCATTCACACCAAGTAGTATTTGTCTCCACTTTTCTGTTTTGGATGCTGAACTTGTCCGCGCTTGAAATACATAAAAAATATATGACGTTAATTCTTACTAATACAACTAACCATTTCCTACAATGCTAGCTGTTCCAAGAGATACCAAACATGCTTGTTTAGGTGTAATATGTGTAGCCATTGAGCATTCACTTGTTAACATAGACATGTAATGAAGCTTGCATGAATATTGTATGAAGTATGATTAAAATATGTGTTTACAACAAAAGTTAAATTGCTAGACATTATGGACCCATATTTGCATATTATGACACCTCACATGACCTATGATAACATGTATTTGAATAATGAATGCAAAGGTAGACTTACATACTAAATGTCCAAACAGACTGTCGTAGTGCTCCAGAATCCCAGTGACAAGAGCTGTGTTTTCGTTGTCATTGAAGCGAGGATTACGTGGCTGCTCCACACGTTTCTTCCGAGCACGTTTAGGCTCAGAGCTTGGCTGGTGCTGACTGGACTCTCCTTCTTCCAATTGAAGAGACTCCAAAAGCGGGCCACCAGCAAGCACGCCACCACCAGACACCCCATCAGCAACTGAGCCACCAGCAGCACTCACACTAACATCAACAGCACTCGCACTCCCAGCAACAGCACTCGCACTCCCAGCAACAGCACTCGCACTCCCAGCAACAGCACTCGCACTCCCAGCAACAGCAATCGCACTCCCAGCAACATCACTCCCCTGAACAGTAAGTTCACTCCGACGCATACTAGCACGTCTAGCAGTACCACTCACACCAGCATCACTCTTCCCACGCCTTGCGGCCATACCTCTAGCACTCACAAAGAACAGAAAACAAATGTAAAGCCAATCACAATAAACACTTACACATACAAAACAAGACAAAGATGTAAACAAAACAACAAAGGACAAAGCTCTCACAATACACAACAACTCTCTCAGTCAATATGCAAATATTAAATCGCCCAGCTCTGTGCGTCTCTCTCTCTCTCACTCCCAACAACACAGAGAATGATTAACAGTACACGTTGCCTTTAAATATGCCGCGCAATCCAATACATGCTTGCTTCAGTGAAAAAACAAGATTCTGCGCTCATATATAGTAGTTAGATAATTGGTGATGTGACCCTTAAAAAGTGAATACAACCTTGTTATGATGAGGTTTTTGCAGCTGTTCTGGTAGAAGGCACTCTAGAAGTACACTGGTAGAAGGAAGAAGCACTCCAAGCTAGTAAAAAATAGAAGAAAGAGAACAGCGCAAAAAAAACCTCATAGTGTAGTATATTTAAAAAATCAATTTATAAGTAAGGGGTGAGTATTGCACTTACATCAAATTAATATTTACACAGCATGACATGTTTGGGACATGTTACCCATCTGTATACAGCAAGTCACGATCGCGATGCAGGACTTGGAAATCCTTCCTCTGGTGGCAGGGGCACAGGGTCGTGGAGGTCAGCTCGTTGTTGGAGTTCCCTCTCGGTCCCCAGCGGAATCACCGCCGTCGCTGTCCGTTCAGAGGAGGTCCTCTACTTCCGGATTAGTCCACGTTACACTGCTGAGTTTGGGACTTGCTGCCGGTTCGGTGTTACCCAGCGCGACGCGACTTCGATACCAAGAGACGCCATATGATGACGTCAGACGCTAACGTGGACTAATCCGGAAGTAGAGGACCTCCTCTGAACGGACGGTGATGGCGGTGATACTGCTAGGGACCGAGAGGGAACTCCAACAACGAGCTGGCCTCCACGACCCTGTGCCCCTGCTACCAGAGGAAGGATTTCCAAGTCCTGCATCGCGATCGTGACTTGCTGTATACAGATGGGTAACATGTCCCAAACATGTCATGCTGTGTAAATATTAATTTGATGTACGTGCAATACTCACCCCTTACTTATAAATTGATTTTTTAAATATACTACACTATGAGTTTTTTTTTGCGCTGTTCTCTTTCTTCTATTTTATACATGATTGCTTCGCCTGATTCAGCAAGAAGTTTCATTGGCGAACCTAACAGCACCCCGCCATGCACGCCGATACACCTGTGTGTGATCGGCAAATCATCGTGAGAGTGGGCGGAAATGTTTTCGACTTGATTTTTAAGGGATTCGGCACTTACTGCATACGGAGAGGGAAAATCGCCAACATCATGGCAAATCAGTAAGCTTGGCCATTGCACTTTTTCACCGCGTACTGCATAGAGCCCTAAGTGTGCAAGAGATCCATCTAAGAGTTCATCAGTTCCATCTTGTGTGATTCACCTGAGATTCAGTCCCATTGGAGAAGTGGCCTGGAATATTTTGCTGGGTGTTTGCAATTAGGAAAGATATTAGTTTTGTTATCCCAGTTTTCCAAAGTAAGTGTGTCTTTTTACTGTATTTTTGTGTAACATAGTTGTGTGCGTTCATTAGGTGAATAAACGCAATTTATGTTTATCTCTCTGCTTGCTCAATCAATGATCCCGGTAATTAAAAGTTGTAATAAGCGGGTCTTACCGTAACAAGCGTTATTTAATGGCTAACACGGTACTGATACCTCTACATATATATATATATATATATATATATATATATATATATATATATATATATATATATATATATATATATATATATATATATATATATATATATAGTTAAGTTATGGTGAGTAAAAAAAGTGACAAAAACCCTCCACAGGAAAGCAAATATGCAAATATAACTGTATGCTCATCTGCATGTCTTAGGCAGGTCTGCAACCCCGCCTTTCCCCATTATCACCCAGCATACAGCACTTCCACTGCAGCAAGGGATTCTGGGAAATGACATGCAAATGAGCACACAGTGTCACTTTTTGCCTCAATAACCATTTTTAACATGGTTCCCTATAGGCTTAAGCTTGCTGCATGGTCACAGCTTTGAGCACAGCCAGGGATAAGGTGCATACCCAGAAAACCACCCACAGACAGCCGTTTCGACCTTGATGGGTCTCATCAGTGTGGGGTTGATTTTACTGGGAATGCAAGAGAGGCTATGGGATAGGCTAAACCATAATACTGAGTTAAGTTATGGTGAGTAAAATAAGTGACAAAAACCCTCCACAGGAAAGCAAATATGCAAATATAACTGTATGCTCATCTGCATGTCTTAGGCAGGTCTGCAACCCCGCCTTTCCCCATTATCACCCAGCATACAGCACTTCCACTGCAGCAAGGGATTCTGGGAAATGACATGCAAATGAGCACACAGTGTCACTTTTTGCCTCAATAACCATTTTTAACATGGTTCCCTATAGGCTTAAGCTTGCTGCATGGTCACAGCTTTGAGCACAGCCAGGGTTAAGGTGCATACCCAGAAAACCACCCACAGACAGCCGTTTCGACCTTGATGGGTCTCATCAGTTTTTGTCACATTTTTTACTCACCATAACTTAACTCAGTATTATGGTTTAGCCTATCCCATAGCCTCTCTTGCATTCCCAGTAAAATCAACCCCACACTGATGAGACCCATCAAGGTCGAAACGGCTGTCTGTGGGTGGTTTTCTGGGTATGCACCTTAACCCTGGCTGTGCTCAAAGCTGTGACCATGCAGCAAGCTTAAGCCTATAGGGAACCATGTTAAAAATGGTTATTGAGGCAAAAAGTGACACTGTGTGTTCATTTGCATGTCATTTCCCAGAATCCCTTGCTGCAGTGGAAGTGCTGTATGCTGGGTGATAATGGGGAAAGGTGGGGTTGCAGACCTGCCTAAGACATGCAGATGAGCATACAGTTATATTTGCATATATATATATATATATATATATATATATATAAAACATTTTTAGTAGTTTTTCATCTTCTGTAATAAAGGTGCTGTCCTAGTTAGCAAACTATATTGGAATTGCTGCAAAATGTAATAACTGAGAGGCCTAGACTGCTTAACCCCATCTATGTCTATATAACGGTTGAGAATTCTGTTTGAGGAGAGCAATTTGCTATAACTATTTTTCCTTATGTTTTCATGATAACACAGGTTTGAAAAATAGCATGAAGTGGCGAAAGGAGCTTGGAATTAACACAGTCTAAGATTATACCTTCAGCTAGGAAAAGTGTGGTTCAGATCTGGGGGACTTTGGTTCTGATTCTGTAAAAAAACAAAAGGGTATTGAAATTCAGGAACCTTTTAACTACAACGTGCCCCTCCTACAGTACCTGTCCTCAAGGACTATGGGAGATTTCCTAACTTAATTCTGCCTAAAATGTTCAATCTACAGTACCTGAAAGTCAAACATGAATTTATGACAGTGACCTTCTACTTGTACAGTACCAATGCAAACTCAAACCCAATTGTCAGTTCAAACTAATATACTGTACAGTATAATGTAGCTTTCTATAATTAAAATACATACAATTTTAGTTCAGGGCTTACAAAATAAACAACCACTGTCTACATAAACAAATATATAATAATAATGCATATACTGTATCTCTATTCTTATACGTACTTAGATATTTGATATCACTTCCTCTTGTGTTGCGAGTAAATATTTGTATTGAGCTAGTTCAAAGCTTTAGGAGGTTCAGTGCTTTTGGAAAAATGCATATTTGTTGTAGTGTATAATCTATTCATGTTGTTTGCTTGTGCCTATCTAGTCACATGCAGTAGCATCTCTGTAAATATAATTTTTTTTTACATTTCATTCTTTTCTCCAGTGGGCCACATGGTGATGCACACATTGGATTTTAACCAAAATAGATGGTTGAACACTTTCTACTCAGTTTTTTAAAACCCCAGATTATCGATTTTACAAACTGCATTTTATCATTATATATTATATTATTATGTTATATAGCACTAGCTGAACACATTTAAATTAGGAGCTCATCTTAAATTTCACATAAATTCCTCCTCCTTTGTATCAGTGGCTTTTTCTGTTCAGCTCTCTTTTCTGATACCCTTCAAGCTCACAGTTTTATAATTGGCAAGAAATACATTTTATTATGCTACTCTTATCTTTCATTCTCACAGTAATGTCTGTCCTATATAAATGACAATTCTATAAATGCATTGCTTCCCTGACTTTGCAGCTTTAGGGGGTTATGCACTAAGCAGTGATAAGTGATTTTAAGTGAGATAAATGCCTTTATAGCGTGATACTGTCTGCTATGAGATTCACAAGGCAGTGATAAGTGCTTTTAAGTGGGGGAAAATGCCATTATTACACGAAGCTGCAGTGTTATCACTGCTTTGTAAATCTCACAACAGGCAGTATCACGCTATAAAGGTATGAATCTCACTTAAAAGCACTTATCACTGCTTTGTGCATAGCACCCAGAAAACCCACGTATCACTGCTTAGTGCATGACCCCCTTAGTCTTTATGTCCTTGTTTTCTAGTTCTATTTCTTTCCATCTGAATCTACATTAATGTTGTCCGAGCCAGTCTCTAATCGCATACATGACCCTTGTATCATAATGCTTCTACTGATATTTTTTATTGCACAATATGAAGGAAGAAACAAGAAGATAACATGTAAGTAGAAGCAAAATATGGTGATTGAAAATGTGTACAGATATACAAATCGTAGGAGCAGAATTTTATATACAGGACCCCTGTACTATTATGTATTATGTATGCATATAGCTTAATCTATGTACGTAGTGCTTTACAGCAGTAATACATGTGACACAATAAGAATAAGCTAACAAAGTAAGTCAAGACAGCACACACTAAGAAAGTCTGTGTAGCAATCACAGGTGCAGACGGAAACAGAGAGGACCCTCGTTCCTCTCAAATAATCAAATAGAACATAAATGTTCCCAGCACACCAAGAAAAAAAGAACTAATAAAAGATCAGCCAAAAAGTCAAATTTAATTAAACATTAACGATGCATATAACGTCAAACAGCAACAGAGGGACAACATATATATACAGGAACAGGGACGGGGAAGGAAAGAGAGGAAAGGAGAGGAAGAAAAAAACACAGGAAAGAGAAAGTGCAGGGCAAGGGGGGCAACGTAACGTTTCAAGGTACAGACCCCTTTTTCTGGCCCGTTCCCAGGTAGACCGAAGTCACCTGGTACTTCCCTTACCCTGTGACTAGGGGCCTCATGCAGTAAGCGTTGATAAGGGAATTATCGCCATTTTATAGGCAAAATTGGGTTTGAGATTCAGTAAGCGCCGATAAGTGCTTGATTTCGCCAGGTTTCGGAGCCGATTATTTTGTTATGGCCATTCGCCTGCCGATAAGCCTGTTTTCGCCACTGATCGCCACTTTTTTAAATCGGCTGGATTCAACAAAAAAAAACAGCTTATCGGGGCTGATCGGCACTACGAAATTGAGATGTTATGGCCAATTTCTCCCGCCAACTAAAGTTGGCAGTTTGGAGGGGAGAACGATCGCTAAGGCTGCCGGAACGGCACTTAGAAAAAAAAAAACTTCTGTACATCAATGGAGTGGGGACGTATAACAGTATAGTACTGTTTACGTTTCATTGCTCACAATACAAACGTCATTTGCATTACAGTGTGGGGGCATTCCCTGCATTGTGTCACAGCTGACGTGTATTATTTGCATAACATTATACTTTTACATGTTTTCAGCATTTGCGGGTCACATTACTCATCATGTGATGATGTGCCAAGGGAAAATACTATACTCAACTCTTAAAGGAGAACCTCACATCATATCACACATTTTATTGAACTGAGCGACAATTATTTACATGATGTTACACATGTCACACATGTCACACATACACCGTATATTCATCTTCCTTTACATTACACAATGCTTGTAATGTGTCCCGCATCTTTAAACGTTCATGTACATCTGTATTCTCATGTTTACATATACTTTTGGGTCCTCCCTATTTTCATGACGTCACTTATTGGACGCTCAATCACATTGCATGTTTACATTGTAACCGTAACAAAGATACGCCCTTTCCTCTGTTGCTCGACTGCTAAAACTCTGACTCAGGCCCTCATTCTCTCCCGTCTTGATTACTGTAACCTCCTGCTGTCCGGCCTTCCTGCCTCTCACCTGTCTCCCCTACAATCTATCCTTAACGCTGCTGCCAGAATCACTCTACTCTTTCCTAGATCTGTCTCAGCATCTCCCCTCATGAAATCCCTCTCCTGGCTTCCGATCAAATCCCGCATCTCACATTCCATTCTTCTCCTCACTTTTAAAGCTTTACACTCTTCTGCCCCTCCTTACATCTCAGCCCTAATTTCTCGTTATGCACCATCCAGACTCTTGCGTTCTTCTCAAGGATGTCTTCTTTCTACCCCCTTTGTATCTAAAGCCCTCTCCCGCCTTAAACCTTTTTCATTGACTGCCCCTCACCTCTGGAATGCCCTTCCCCTCAGTACCCGACTAGCACCCTCTCTATCCAACTTTAAGACCCACCTTAAGACACACTTGCTTAAAGAAGCATATGAATAGGACTGTGGCTATTCTGAACACATGGCACATAAAGCTTGGCCCCCTGCAGATGCACTTACCAGAACTCCCTCCTACTGTCTCTGTACGTTCTCCCTACCTACCAATTAGACTGTAAGCTCCTCGGAGCAGGGACTCCTCTTCCTTAATGTCTAAAGCACTTATTCCCATGATATGTTATTTATATTATCTGTTATTTATTGGATTACCACATGTATTACTGCTGTGAAGCGCTATGTACATTAATGGCGCTATATAAATAAAGACATACAATACAATACAATACAACCGTAGCATTACAAGCACTTCAACCTAACTTATACACACATGTACAGTAATTCAGCATTGGGACACCTTGTAAACTCATTCTATACCAACTATCCTCATTACACAAATGCATGCATATGAACACGACTATTCATTGTTGTCAACATGTCACAATAACATGCCTAATTACACATGTTACACAAAACTTTTCCCACGTCAATCTCAGCCTTTTTGCCTAATTACATGACTGACTGTTGCGTTCACAAGTGTTACATGCATTGCACATGCAACTATTTATTTGCAAGCAATGTTTCTACAAAGGTTCACGTCACATCATTGCCAAATATCATCATTCCCTGCAGAATACACACAACAAATACTTATAACAAGAACTGCACACAGCTTGCCACAGAAGTACTTTATTATGTTAATGTAACACCTTGCATTTTACTATGTCACCTGACATCATCACATACCTATTTAAAGGACGCCCATTACCTGCTCATTCACAGCTACTCATTTCAAAATGTTGCGATTGTTTAGGAGACGGAGGAACATTCTTTTCTATGACATGCTTGATGATGAAGAGAATCATATAGGGCAAGGGAGGGACACACCGAGGGACAGTGACAGGGACAGTCACGCGGATACGACAGGGACAGGGAGAGGGACAGGCCGAGGGACAGGTAGAGGGACAGGAGATCAGAGGAGAAGACAGAGGAGACAAGTTGTGCCTCGTCCGCGTCTGTACAGGGAGAGAACCCTGTTAGATGGGATGAGTGAGGAGGAGATTGTAAGTCGCTATCGTTTGAGTTCAGCAGCAATCTTATCTCTTTATCAGGAGATAAGGGGAGATTTAGATTTTTTCACAGCCAGAGGTCGTGCAGTCCCTGGGCTTGTTAAAATGCTGTGCTCATTACATTATCTTGCTTCCGCGTCATACCAGACAACTGTGGGCATAGTGGGCGGGGTCTCGCAATCTACATTCTCGCGGGCCTTGACCCAGTTTCTCTATGCACTCAATAGACGCGCTAGGAATTATATTCATTTTCCTACAGAGGCGACAGAGTGGCTGGAAGTCAGGACTGGCTTTTATAATATAGCAGGGATACCATGTGTGCTGGGTGCAATCGATTGCACACATGTTGCTTTGATTGCACCTAGTCAGAGTGAGCATGTGTACCGCAATCGTAAGCACTACCATTCACTCAATGTACAGGTGGTATGTGATGCGACGATGAGGATAATGCATGTGGTACCCAAATTCCCTGGTTCCAGTCACGATTCCTCCATCCTGAGGAACTCTTCAGTCTTCCATGCGTTCGAAGAGGGACATTTTGAACATGGTTGGCTGCTGGGTGAGTACACATTTACATGTTATAACACAAAACACATTTTTATTTAGGAATGTTGGCATTGTACAATTTGATCACTAATGTCAGCTTATGTGTGCTCCATTCATTATAGGTGACTCAGGATACGGAATTAGGCCGTGGCTCTTGACTCCGGTGCTAAACCCTCAAACTGAAGCAGAGGACAGGTACAATGCAGCCCATATATCTACAAGATCTGTTATAGAGAGGACATTTGGCCTACTCAAGACCAGATTTAGGTGTCTGGACAGAACTGGTGGGGCTCTTCTATACAAGCCTCAAAAAGTGTCTGATATTATCCTTGCCTGTTGCATTTTGCACAATGTTGCACTCAGGCACAATGTACAGTCAGACCTAGCTGAGCCTGTGGTAGACGAGCATCCCACCCATGTAGCTGCTGAAAATGAACAAACAGCCAGTGGTGGCCAGACACGCCAGAATCTCATCAATTCATTTTTTTCTTGTAAGTAAAAACATATATGTTCCAAGTTCTACTTTTATACTTACATTATGTTATCTTAACAATAATGTTTTTTTATATACCCTTCTGGTAGGACACAGATGAATATGGGTTGCACACCTTTCTTCTCTCTGCTGTGTGCACAAATGGATGTGGCACCGGTATGTTATTGTTGCACAGGTTATATAATCTCTCTTCAATTTTACTTTAGTTGTGTGTATGTGAATACAACTGGGGTAACAAAGCACTAATATTTTAGCATTGTGTTGTTCCTTATGCTAACACAATACACATATTATGCCCATACTCATTCATGCTTCTAGTATGCTTACATACAATGTTATTGGTGCAGTGTAACATGTACATCCATATGATGTGTACACCAGCCTGATTTACATTTTGAATGTCATGAAATATACATGGTGTTGCACATTTAACACCAAATACACACTTTGCTGTGTTGTTTACGGTACTGAAGATGGCATGTCAATGTTTGCAATTTATATATTGTTCCTTTGCATTATAGGTATATCTCCAGTATGACTGATCATGGTATGTATATTTGCTGACATCTCTCATAAGATGTGCCTACATCAATCTTCCTATAATTATTTGAAGTCAAAACCCAACATATTGGTTTTAACACAAATGTAACATACATGTACTTTCTGTATCATGTATATGCATTTAGCTACTCTTGAGCTTTCATGTGCATTGTATTAGAAAATGATTACTCACATTTCATCACATTTTATGTATGTTTCCTTATAAATTCCATTAATGTAATATAGATGTGTTTGGAGACAAGGGGATAACTGTACTTATTTGTTTACTTACGGGAGCTCATTCATCACGGATGAAATTGACTGATCATAACACTCCATGCATGAATGCCTGTAATCACAACAATGCGTACTACATCTTATATTTAGCAATGTAGGTGTTTTTTAATGCTAGGAATTAATAGTCAACATTAATTTACATTTGTGACATGTGTATGTATAAGTCACACGTGTGTGGATGTGTCCTACATGTACCAAGTGTAAAACTGTTAACAGAAAACACAATTTTGTTGCAAATGTTACTGTCATTTAGCATTTCTAATTTACCAATATGACAATGTTGGTAATATTTTTGCAATATAAATCACGTCACTTCATCATTATCATGATGATAATTATCAAGTATTCTCACAATTGTAACGTCAATCACGTGCACATTAGCATAGACACACTTTTTAAGACAACTGTTTGTGTCTGTATCAATTTGTGTAGGATCCATGTATAACACCGACAAATGATAACACCAGCTTTATTATGGTAGCTTATATCATCATATTGACTATACTATGTATTTTTAGAACGTTTAATAAACACAGTAAACTATAGTTAGTTAGGTTAATGAAATATACACAGAAACGTACTTCATTACATGATGTTGATGTCATAATCAGAACATCATGCATTGTAGGGGACCACAACATCTGGCCAATAACATTATTTGCTACAGTCCCAAACCATTTTTATCAACATACCCATGTAACAAGAGATTTTTAACAAGAAATGGCTAGTTTGTTGTAAGTGTCCTTTACATTGGGAGAAGGAGTGGCTCAGTGAGTAAAGACACACACTGGCACTGAGAATTTGAAGCAGGGGAGTCTGGTTCAATTCCCGGTGTCGGCTCCTTGTGACCTTGGGCAAGTCACTTTATCTCCCTGTGCCTCAGGCGGCAAAAAATAAATTGTAAGTTCCACGGGCCAGGGACCTCAGCCTGAAAAATGTGTCTGTAAAGCGCTGTGTACAACTAGCAGCGCTATACATGAACATGCTCATATTATAATTATTATAATTATTATTATTATTATTATTGTTACATAGTTTTGACAGTCATACGTTCCATTACACAATAGAATTCACAAATGTGTTAGCAGAGTGGGAATGGTTGTTATATATAAAACACACCATGCCATAAAATGATAGTAGTCATTAAAGAACACTCAATAAAAATTCATGAGGCACTATTTTGCAACATCATTATGTTAATTAAGTGCTTATGCAATATAGGCATAAGGGTATCACATTTTTAATTGTTTGTTAATAAGCGCTGCAAGCAATATAAAATTAGTTCCATATGTAGTATAGTAGTCGGTGGCTCCTCCTCACAATCATCTCATATAAAGGTAGACTCTTCTGAAATCATACATTGATCCGATTGTATCTTCCCCGACATCTCTGAAATACAGCAAACACATGATGGTCAAATATGGCACCTTACTATATATGTATCCGTGACAACGCATTACACAGCTCTATATGATTGTGTACATACACACGTCACTCACTTATATGTTAGAAGTACAAGTGTACATCAGTATGTAATGTTTCTTTCAATTTGTAGCAGGCATAACTATGTATATGATGTGAACGTTGCCTGTATACTGAAAAATGTGCGCGCACATCTTAGTGTGCGCACGCACTTCACGCTTGGCTGCACTAACTGTTAGCGCATGCGCAAAACAAAGCGTACGTTGTGCGTTCAATACATCTTGAAAATACCATTAAACATAAAATCTTTATTTCAAATACAATGAATACGAAACTACATTCGTTCTAAACGAGTACATCTGTATTCTTTTTAAACAGACGTGTTTGGACAGAAAGGACGGCCG